>NW_028188953.1:1751594-1924305 GCF_054131305.1 Coturnix japonica
GGGGAATAGGGGGAAATGGGGGAGGAAATGGGGTGTGGGGGGGAAATAGGAGGGAAATAGGGGAGGAAATGGGGTTTGGGGGGGGAAATAGGGGGGTAATGGGGGGAAATATGGGGGAATAGGGGGGAAATATGGGGGAAATAGGGGGAAAATGGGGGGAAATAAGGGGTAATGGGGGGAAATAGGGGGAAATAGGGGGAAATAAGGGGGAAATAGGGAGGAAATGGGGGAGGAAATGGGGTTTGGGGGGGAAATAGGGGGGAAATAGGGGGAATAGGGGGGAGATAGGGGGGAAATAGGGGGAAATAAGGGGGAAATAGGGGGAATAGGGGGAAATAAGGGGGAAATAGGGGGAAATAAGGGGGAAATGGGGGAAATGGGGGAGGAAATGGGGTTTGGGGGGGGAAATAGGGGGGTAATGGGGGGAATAGGGGGGAAATAGGGGGGAAATAGGGGGGAAATAGGGGGGGAAATAGGGGGAAATAGGGGAGGAAATGGGGTTTGGGGGGGGAAATAGGGGGGAAATGGGGAAAATATGGGGGAAATAGGGGGGGAAATGGGGGAGGAAATGGGGTGTGTGGGGGAAATAGAGGGGTAATGGGGGGGAATAGGGGGGAAATAGGGGGTAATGGGGGGAATGGGGAAAATAGGGGGATAATGGGGGGAAATAGGGGGGAAATAGGGGGGTAATGGGGGGAAATAGGGGGAAATAAGGGGGAAATAGGGGGGTAATGGGGGGAATAGGGTGTGTGGGGGAAATAGGGGGGAAATAGGGGGGGAAATAGGGTGTGGGGGGGAAATTGGGGGAATAGGGGGGAAATAGGGGGGAAATAGGGGGGAAATATGGGGTAATGGGGGGAAATAGGGGGGAAATAGGGGGAAATAGGGGGGAATAGGGGGATATGGGGGAGGAAATGGGGTTTGGGGGGAGTAATAGGGGGGTAATGGGGGGAAATATGGGGGAATAGGGGGGAAATATGGGGGAAATAGAGGGAAAATGGGGGGAAATAAGGGGGTAATAGGGGGAAATAGGGGGGAAATAGGGGGAAATAGGGGGAATAGGGGAGGAAATAGGGTGTGGGGGGGAGAAATAGGAGGGAATAGGGGGGAAATAAGGGGGAAATATGGGGGAATAGGGGGAGGAAATGGGGTTTGGGGGGGGAAATAGGGGGGGAAATAGGGTGTGGGGGGGAAATAGAGGGGTAATGGGGGGGAATAGGGGAGAAAATAGGGGGAAATAGGGGGAAAAAAGGGGGGGAATAGGGGGGGAATATGGGGGGAATGGGGGGAAATTGGGGGAAATGGGGGGAAATATGGGGGAAATAAGGGGGAAATATGGGGGAAATGGGGGAGGAAATGGGGTTTGGGGGGGTAAATAGGAGGGAAATGGGGGGAAATAGGGGGGAAATGAGGGAAATAGGGGGGAAATAGGGGGAGTAAAGCAGGGAGAGGAAGTAAAACAGGAAGTAGAACAGGAAGTAGAGCAGGAAGTGAAACACAAAGTGAAACAGGAAGTAGAACAGGAAGTGAAGCAGGAAGTGAAACAGAAAGTGAACCAGGAAGTGAACCAGGAAGTGAACCAGGAAGTGAAACAGGAAGTAGAACAGGAAGTAGAACAGGAAGTAGAACAGGAAGTAGAACAGGAAGTGAAGCAGGAAGTGAAACAAAGTGAAACAGGAAGTGAAACAGAAAGTGAAACAGGAAGTGAAGCAGGAAGTGAAGCAGGAAGTGAAACAGGAAGTGAAGCAGGAAGTGAAACAGGAAGAGAAAGTGAAGCAGGAAGTGAAACAGGAAGTAGAACAGGAAGTGAAACAAAGTGAAACAGGAAGTGAAGCAGGAAGTGAAGCAGGAAGTGAAACAGGAAGTAGAACAGGAAGTGAAACAGGAAGTGAAACAGGAAGTGAAGCAGGAAGTGAAGCAGGAAGTGAAACAGGAAGTGAAGCAGGAAGTGAAACAGGAAGAGAAAGTGAAGCAGGAAGTGAAGCAGGAAGTAGAACAGGAAGTGAAACAAAGTGAAACAGGAAGTGAAGCAGGAAGTGAAGCAGGAAGTGAAACAGGAAGTAGAACAGGAAGTGAAGCAGGAAGTGAAACAGGAAGTGAAGCAGGAAGTGAAACAGGAAGTGGACCAGAAAGTGAAACAGGAAGTGAGGCAGGAAGTAGAACAGGAAGTGAAGCAGGATGTGAAGCAGGAAGTGAAACAGGAAGTGAAGCAGGAAGTAGAACAGGAAGTGAAGCAGGAAGTGAAGCAGGAAGTGAAACAGGAAGTAGAACAGGAAGTGAAGCAGGAAGTGAAGCAGGAAGTGAAACAGGAAGTAGAACAGGAAGTGAAGCAGGAAGTGAAGCAGGAAGTGAAGCAGGAAGTGAAACAGGAAGTGAAACAAAGTGAAACAGGAAGTAGAACAGGAAGTGAAGCAGGAAGTGAAACAGGAAGTGAAACAGGAAGTGAAACAAAGTGAAACAGGAAGTGAAACAGGAAGTGAAACAGGAAGTGAAACAAAGTGAAACAGGAAGTGAAACAGGAAGTGAAGCAGGAAGTGAAACAGGAAGTGAAGCAGGAAGTGAGGCAGGAAGTAGAACAGGAAGTGAAACAGAAAGTGAAGCAGGTAGTGAAGCAGGAAGTGAACCAGGAAGTAGAACAGGAAGTGAAGCAGGAAGTGAAGCAGGAAGTGAAGCAGGAAGTGAAGCAGGAAGTAGAGCAGGAAGTGAAACAGGAAGTGAAGCAGGAAGTGAGGCAGGAAGTAGAACAGGAAGTGAAACAGGAAGTAGAACAGGAAGTGAAACAGGAAGTGGACCAGAAAGTGAAACAGGAAGTAGAACAGGAAGTGAAGCAGGAAGTGAAACAGGAAGTGAAACAGGAAGTGAACCAGGAAGTAGAACAGGAAGTAGAACAGGAAATGAAGCAGGAAGTGAAGCAGGAAGTGAAGCAGGAAGTGAAACAGGAAGTGAACCAGGAAGTAGAACAGGAAGTGAAGCAGGAAGTGAAACAGGAAGTGAAACAGGAAGTGAAGCAGGAAGTGAAACAAAGTGAAACAGGAAGTGAGCCAGAAAGTGAAACAGGAAGAGGAAGTGAAACAAAGTGAAACAGGAAGTGAAGCAGGAAGTGAAGCAGGAAGTGAACCAGGAAGTGAAACAGGAAGTGAAACAGGAAGTGAAGCAGGAAGTGAAGCAGGAAGTGAAACAGGAAGTAGAACAGGAAGTAGAACAGGAAGTGAAACAAAGTGAAACAGGAAGTGAAGCAGGAAGTGAAGCAGGAAGTGAAACAAAGTGAAACAGGAAGTGAACCAGGAAGTAGAACAGGAAGTGAAGCAGGAAGTGAAACAGGAAGTGAAGCAGGAAGTAGAACAGGAAGTAGAACAGGAAGAGGAAGTGAAGCAGGAAGTGAAGCAGGAAGTGAAACAGGAAGTGAAACAGGAAGTGAAGCAGGAAGTGAAGCAGGAAGTGAAGCAGGAAGTGAAACAGGAAGTGAAGCAGGAAGTGAAGCAGGAAGTAGAACAGGAAGTGAAGCAGGAAGTGAAACAGGAAGTGAAACAGGAAGTGAAACAGGAAGTGAGGCAGGAAGTAGAACAGGAAGTAGAACAGGAAGTGAAGCAGGAAGTGAAACAGGAAGTGAAACAAAGTGAAACAGGAAGTGAACCAGAAAGTGAAACAGGAAGAGGAAGTGAAGCAGGAAGTGAAACAGAAAGTGCAACAGGAAGTGAAGCAGGAAGTGAAGCAGGAAGAGGAAGTGAAACAGAAAGTGAAACAGGAAGTGAACCAGAAAGTGAAACAGGAAGTGAAGCAGGAAGTGAAACAGGAAGTGAAACAAAGTGAAACAGGAAGTGAACCAGAAAGTGAAACAGGAAGTGAAGCAGGAAGTGAAGCAGGAAGTGAACCAGGAAGTGAAACAAAGTGAAACAGGAAGTGAAGCAGGAAGTGGAACAAGGAGTGAAGCAGGAAGTGAGGCAGGAAGTGAAGCAGAAAGTGAAACAGGAAGTGAAACAAAGTGAAACAGGAAGTAGAACAGGAAGTGGAGCAGGAAGTAGAGCAGGAAGTGCCCTGACCGGACGTGTCCGTTGTGGATGTTGAAGGCCAGGCAGACGACGGCCAACACGATGCCCAGAGCCGCCAGCACCGACAGCGACACAAACAGGCGCTGGGACACAAAGCGGAACGTGGAGATCACCTTCGTGTAGTCGGCTGGGGGGGAACCGCCTATAGGGGACAATGGGGTCAGGGTCTGCCCCATAGAGACCCATAGAGACACAGTGTGCTCCATAGCGCCCCCTAGTGGAGATCACCTTCGTGTAGTCAGCCGGGGGGGAGCCGCCTATAGGGGACAATGGGGGTCACACTGAAGAGTGAGCAAAGCCTCAAAATGGTGGTAAGGTAACACTTTGCTATAGAAAGGGAAAGGGGAACTTCACAGAAACCAAGACAAAGGGTAACTGTACATTTAAAAGTGCAGGGAAAGGGGGAATTGCAGACACTTAGTCAAAATAAAGCCAGAGAAGAGGGCAATAAAGATAAGAAGAAACTGTCCGGAGACCTCTGACAAGAAGGATTAGATCCCCCCCCCGGGCAAGATGATGCCGACATGGGAGAACAATAACAGCAGATAACACCAAGAAGAAAACAGAAGAAGAATTTCACCCCAAAACATCGGCAAGGGTTGCGGGGAATGGGGTCAGGGGGAATGAGGGAATGGGGTCGCGGGGAACGGGGCCATAGGGAATGTAATGAATATGTAATCAAACTGAGGAGGAGACTATTGATTATGTATTAGCTTAACCTATATCTGTAACACACTTTTCTCTTTACAGTGTGCAAGTTTGGTGGAGCTATCCCCCTTGCACCCAGCGCTGCGCAACGCTGGAATAAACATACCTGCTTTATAACCCATCTCTGGATTATAGAGTTTGATTCCGCAAGTCAATTTGGCACCCCAGATGGGACCCTCTCTGTTCGGCTGCAGGACCAGCTGAGAAGGGGGACGCCTTTGGCGCGCCCCGAGATTTCTCGGAAGGACTCCCCTCCCTCATCTGATCACTGCAGGAGCAGACAAGAACCATCTATCGGCGGACCAGGTATGTGAAATGGGGGACCCGTAAGTCGTGAGGAGACGTCCTACGCAGGGCACAGTGGAGTCGGCGTGCTCCCCCCCAGGGATGTGAGCTCACGGGTTAGGTTAGGTTGCCGGCTGGGTTAGGACTCCCTAGGGAGTGCCTACAAAGGGGCCAGTAAGTCGTACGCATGGTAAAAGAGCTATTGCTCACATTCAGGTGATTGCTAATTGGGCAGAGCTTGTCTGCTCTCTGGTACAGGGTGATTTGGGTAATCCTGGGATAATTGGTATCGTACAGTGCTGTTTATATAGGTGACCTAAGTCAACAACTAGCACCGGTGTTCTTAACATCTTTGGTTAAGCTTAACAAATGATATAATGTAATTGTGCTTGAATTGTCGTGTGAGTGTGGTGTGAGTGAGACGCAGCACAGCTGCGGGGCGAGTGCGGAGTCCTGACCCGCGGTTCCGTCCTCCCGCGAGGGAAACGGCCGGGGACGGACGAAGCGAAAGTTGTCTCCAATACTTGTTTGTCTTTGTTTTAATACATGTTTATTTTGTATTATTAATTACTGGTTGTTGTAAAGTATGTGGTCATAAGTCATAACAATGCTGTTGTGTCAGAAGTGGTTTTACTTATAAAAGAATATGGTGGTTTATATTAAGTTACGATGGGAAAATCACAGAGCAAAGAGGTCCCTGCGCGCTCACCCCTGGGGTGTATACTGGCACATTGGCGAGATATCGCTGGGGAACCAGGAGGAACCCTGAGCCGAAAAAAAAAAAATCCTGATTAAATATTGTAATCAGTGGTGGTTGATGTATAAGCTAGAGGACAGGGACAATGAACATATAGAGGGATGTCTGTGTGGAATGAGTATCAACCCATTTATGTGATACTGTGTTCTGCCTGCGAAGAGGTGTAAGGGAGGTGGGTCAGTCAGTGCTGGCTCTGTGGCGAGAGGTTTATAACTGAACGATATGGATTGCTAAGGGAAAGTTATAAGGTAGTAAGGGTGTTTATGGAAACTGAAGAACTGTGTTGCTTGATTTGTGGAAGCAACTGGAAGGCTCTGGAGAGGAGGTGAAATGTAATGATTAGAGTTTGGAAAGCGAAAAAGTTTGGGAAGGACACAGGTTGAGGAAGGCAAAGATAAAAACAGGGATGTCAGGTCTGAAGAGAGGAGTACAATAAGAAGAAAACAAACAAACAACAACAACAACAGAAAACAAAACAAACACCTGATTGAGAATCAGAGATGTTCAGGAAATTGAGAATAATAACAGCTGTTACTGTTGTGGTGCTAGAGTAGGGCCATAGGACCCAGAGATCCCCCCCGAGGAAAGGGGGGGGAGGGAGGCTTGAAGAGCCCAGGGAGGGCTCTGCCCCGCTGGAATGAAAGCAGTGTGCAAATGCAGTGGGACACTGGTAGAGAAATCCGACCAAGCTGAGTGAGAAGGAATTGCCTCTGATTGCAGAACTGAACAATGAGAACTTGGGAAGTTAACCCTAGCAGATACACCGATGAAACTGCAGCTAAAGAAGCAGGATAAAGTAGTTCATTTTCTGATGGATATGGGAGCTTCTTACTACCCATAGATGGTTTTGTAACATTAGTAGGTGCTACTGCCCAACAAGAAAAGGCTTACTTTTGGAATTAATTAAATATAAGCTAAGAAAACAAGTAGGAATACAGAAATTCTTGTACCTGTCAGGTTACCCTGGCAAGAAATTTAATAAAACTGGAGCTAAGGGTCAAACAATATTGGCTGATTAAGAATTGTAAGTCTGACTATTAACACAAACTGGGAAAAACAATGTTATACCCCCAGGAGCCACAGCAATCTCAATTAAGACACACTTAGGGGTGTGGGCATCAGGGCCAAAAATTAAGCCCTAAATACAAGTTAAAAGCAAGAGCTCACCCACTCAGGGTAAAGTGGTGCCCTTTGAGGATATGTGACTGTAGAAGGACAAAAGAAATAATAGATAATTTTTTTGAGTTTGAATTACTAATTGAATGGGAATCCAAGTACAAAACTCCATTTTTGCCAATTTGCTAAATTTTCGGATAGCAAGTGCTTTAGTTTGGTAGAAGACATGAGGACAAGTAATGGAATTGTTGAATGGATACACTCAGTGATGGAAAATCCATGCACTTTATCAACCAAGTTAAGGAATGAATAGGTGGAGTTTACCTTCTGGATTTGAGGGATGTCTCTTCTGCCTGGTTTGGCTAAAGGAAGCCTAAGGTTATTTGCCTTTGAATAGGAAAACCCTAATAGAGGGAGAAGAGACTCAGTTAACCTGGACAGTGTTACCCAGGGTTGTGAGAATAGCTTAATGATCTTTGAGAACTGGTCAACTCATGAGCCTGAGACCTGGGATCCTCCATCCTAGGGTGGAACTTTACTGGAGCATGTGGATGCCACAGCAACAAAAGGACTGTGTACAATAGACTGAGGGTTTGCTGAGTTTCTTGGTTTACCGAAAGCACAAATAACTCAGAAATTACAGCTGGACTTTGAACCTTAAGGACTGCCAAGAAAGAAGCCATCTGCTAAGCCCCTGAGCTGCAAACTGTCAAGGAACTCCATACGTTCCCAGGAATGACAGGAGGGTGCTGACCATGGATACACAGCTACGGACTGATGGTAAACCTCAAACAGCTTGAAGTGAGTAAGGGATGGTGCCTGAGGGCAGTGGCTGCACTAGTGCTCAATATTCAAGAAGCCTATAAATCTACACTGGGCCAAAGGACACCAGTTTTAATATCTCATACAGTGTTTACTGTATTGGAGGCAAAAGGGGGACATTAGTTCATTGGCTCTCACCCCAAAGATTCCTGAAATACCAGGCCATCCTGGTAGAGCAAGGTGATGTAGAAATAATTGTGACTAATATTGTCAACCCAGTATCTTTCCTTAGCGGAACTCCCGGAGAACCACTATTACATGACTGCTTTGAATCAACTGAAGCTGCACATTCCAGCCGGTCAGTCGAACCTGAAGGACGAACCCTTAGAAGATGCAGAAGACACCTGGTTTACCAGCAACTGCAGTTTTATGAGACAAGGAGACTGTAAGGCAGGACATGCAGTAACTGCTACTGACCAGGTAATCGAAGCACAACCACCAGCTGTGGGGACTTCCCCTCAGAAGGCTGAAATAACTGCCTTGACAAGAGCTTTAATCATATGGACAGATGCTAAATATGTGCCACACGCTCATAGTACCATCTGAAAAGAGCAAGGATTGCTCACACACAAGAAAAAGAGCCTGATTTAAATCTACCAATGGTTATTATATGTTGTAAAAGACATCAGAAATGTAACACTGTACAGGAAACAGAAAATAAGATGATAGATCAGGTGGCAGAACAGGCAGTTGAAGAGGGCTTCAATTCCAGACGGTAAACTTAAAATCTCTGAAGCCAAGTCAAAACCTGTAAAATATTCTAAAGAGAACAGGAGTCCAATTAATGATTTAGAAAGGAAGAGAGCAAGCTGACAGATGGGTGCATGCCCAAATGGACACATTATTATGCCCTTTAGTATTTTATGGAAATTGGTTATAAGGGAAGATAAGAGAATATATTGAGCAAACCAACACTACAAAGTACAGTCCCAGTACCAGGAACAGGGCACAAGTGGGCTTCATGGGAGAGGGCCTTCCAGGGCAACAACGGCAAATTGAGTTCACAGAACTCCCAAGAAAAGGGGGGTACCACTGTATGAAAATTTCTGTAACCTTAGAAACAATTGAGGATGCTGCTGCAGATGCTTGATGGACAATCCAAAAGGAGATATCCTGTTTATCCAAAGATGCATTGCAACATGGAGTAGGCAGGGATAACACCGATTGGGGAATAGTTTTCTCTGGATCATGGGATAAACTTACTAGTTGCCAAATTTAGGATGACTAAAACAGCTTTTCTTAGCCTGCATCACCTTGCTACTCTTGGTGTGTTTTACTTGTGTTGTTATGTCTTTTGTGTCTGTACCAAGGTACTGGAAGGGAATACGAGGTTTGGAAGAGACATGAGCTGAGACAAAAGGTAGAGAGCGGAGCCTATTTTGAGACCCATTAAGAATCTAGCAGGTAAAAGCCTGCTAGATTAAAGAAAAGGGGGGAATTGAAGAGTGAGCAAAGCCTCAAAATGGTGGTAAGGTAACACTTTGCTATAGAAAGGGAAAGGGGAACTTCACAGAAACCAAGACAAAGGGTAACTGTACATTTAAAAGTGCAGGGAAAGGGGGAATTGCAGACACTTAGTCAAAATAAAGCCAGAGAAGAGGGCAATAAAGATAAGAAGAAACTGTCCGGAGACCTCTGACAAGAAGGATTAGATCCCCCCCCCCGGGCAAGATGATGCCGACATGGGAGAACAATAACAGCAGATAACACCAAGAAGAAAACAGAAGAAGAATTTCACCCCAAAACATCGGCAAGGGTTGCGGGGAATGGGGTCAGGGGGAATGAGGGAATGGGGTCGCGGGGAACGGGGCCATAGGGAATGTAATGAATATGTAATCAAACTGAGGAGGAGACTATTGATTATGTATTAGCTTAACCTATATCTGTAACACACTTTTCTCTTTACAGTGTGCAAGTTTGGTGGAGCTATCCCCCTTGCACCCAGCGCTGCGCAACGCTGGAATAAACATACCTGCTTTATAACCCATCTCTGGATTATAGAGTTTGATTCCGCAAGTCAACACTCTGCCCCATAGCGACCCATAGAGACCCATAGGGACCCATAGAGACCCATAGGGACCCATAGAGACCCATAGAGACCCATAGAGACCCATAGGGACCCATAGAGAGCCATAGGGACCCATAGAGAGCCATAGCGACCCACAGCGCCCCCTAGTGGAGATCACCTTCGTGTAGTCGGCCGGGGGGGAACCGCCTATGGGGGATAATGGGGTCAGGGTCTGCCCCATAGAGACCCATAGAGACCCATAGGGACCCATAGAGATACATAGAGATACATGGGGCAACACAGCGCCCCCTAGTGGAGATCACCTTGGTGTAATCAGCTGGGGGGGAGCCACCTATGGGAGGACATGGGGGTCAGGGTCTGCCCCATAGCGACCCATAGAGACCCACAGAGAGCCATAGAGAGCCATAGAGAACCATAGGGACCCATAGAGTCCCATAGAGACCCATAGTGTAACCCATAGAGACCCACAGCGCCCCCTAGTGGAGATCACCTTCGTATAGTCGGCCGGGGGGGAGCCGCCTATGGGGGGACAATGGGGTCAGGGTCTGCCCCATAGCGACCCATAGAGACCCATAGGGACCCCATAGAGACCCATAGAGACACAGGGTGCCCCATAGAGACCCATAGAGACCAATAGAAACCCATAGCGCCCCCTAGTGGAGATCACCTTCGTGTAGTCGGCTGGGGGGGAGCCGCCTGCCATAGGGGACAATGGGGTCAGGGTCTGCCCCATAGAGACCCATAGCGACCCCATAGAGACCCATAGAGACCCCATAGAGACCCATAGGGACTCATAGAGACCCATAGAGACCCATAGGGGCCCATAGAGACCCATAGGGACCCATAGGGACTCATAGAGACCCATAGGGACCCATAGGGACCCATAGGGACTCATAGAGACCCATAGAGACCCATAGGGACCCATAGGGACCCATAGGGACTCATAGAGACCCATAGAGATACATGGGGCAACACAGCGCCCCCTAGTGGAGATCACCTTCATGTAGTCAGCTGGGGGGGAGCCGCCTATGGGGGGAAATGGGGTCAGGGTCTGCCCCATAGCGACCCATAGAGACCCATAGAGACCCATAGGGACCCATAGAGCCCTATAGCGCCCTATAGAGATACATGGGGCAACACAGCGCCCCCTAGTGGAGATCACCTTCGTGTAGTCGGCCGGGGGGGAACCGCCTGACATAGGGGGAAATGGGGGTCACACTCTGCCCCATAGAGACCCATAGAGAGCCATAGAGACCCATAGAGATACATAGAGACACAGTGTGCCCCATAGCGCCCCCTAGTGGAGATCACCTTCGTGTAATCCGCTGGGGGGGAACCGCCTGACATAGGGGACATGGGGTCAGGGTCTGCCCCATAGAGACCCATAGAGAGCCATAGTGTGACCCATAGAGACCCATAGTGCCCTATAGAGACATGTGGGGCAACACAGCGCCCCCTAGTGGAGATCACCTTCGTGTAGTCGGCCGGGGGGGAACCGCCTATGGGGGACAATGGGGGTCAGGGTCTGCCCCATAGAGACCCATAGAGAGCCATAGAGTCACAATGTGCCCCATAGAGACCCATTGGGACACGAAGCGGAACGTGGAGATCACCTTCGTGTAATCGGCCGGGGGGGAACCGCCTGCCATAGGGGGCAATGGGGTCAGGGTCTGCCCCATAGCGACCCATAGAGACCCATAGTGTGACCCATAGAGACCCATAGAGACCCATAGGGACCCATAGAGACCCATAGAGATACATAGAGAGCCATAGAGAGCCATAGCGACCCACAGCGCCCCCTAGTGGAGATCACCTTGGTGTAGTCGGCCGGGGGGGAGCCGCCTATGGGGGGACCTGGGGGTCACACACTGCCCCATAGCGACCCATAGAGAGCCATAGAGAGCCATAGAGACCCATAGAGCCCTATAGCGCCCTATAGAGATACATGGGGCAACACAGCGCCCCCTAGTGGAGATCACCTTCGTGTAGTCAGCCGGGGGGGAACCGCCTATAGGGGGAAATGGGGGTCAGGGTCTGCCCCATAGCGACCCATAGAGACCCATAGAGTCACAATGTGCCCCATAGAGACCCATTGGGACACGAAGCGGAACGTGGAGATCACCTTCGTGTAGTCGGCTGGGGGGGAACCGCCTATAGGGGACAATGGGGGTCACACACTGCCCCATAGAGACCCATAGAGAGCCATAGAGAGCCATAGAGAGCCATAGGGACCCATAGAGACCCATAGGGACCCATAGGGACTCATAGAGACCCATAGGGACCCATAGGGACCCATAGGGACCCATAGGGACTCATAGAGACCCATAGAGACCCATAGGGGCTCATAGAGACCCATAGGGACCCATAGGGACTCATAGAGACCCATAGGGACCCACAGGGACCCATAGGGACCCATAGAGACCCATAGAGACCCATAGGGACCCATAGGGACCCATAGAGACCCATAGAGATACATGGGGCAACACAGCGCCCCCTAGTGGAGATCACCTTCGTGTAGTCGGCCGGGGGGGAACCGCCTGCCATAGGGGGACAATGGGGTCAGGGTCTGCCCCATAGCGACCCATAGAGACCCATAGGGACCCATAGGGACTCATAGAGACCCATAGAGATACATGGGGCAACACAGCGCCCCCTAGTGGAGATCACCTTCGTGTAGTCGGCTGGGGGGGAACCGCCTGATATAGGGGGCAATGGGGGTCACACTCTGCCCCATAGAGACCCATAGAGAGCCATAGAGACCCATAGGGACCCATAGTGCCCCATAGAGACCCATAGAGACACAGTGTGCCCCATAGCGCCCCCTAGTGGAGATCACCTTGGTATAATCAGCTGGGGGGGAACCGCCTATGGGGGGAAATGGGGTCAGGGTCTGCCCCCATAAAACCCCATAAGACCCCATCTGACCCCATATAACTTCATATGACCCCACATCACCCCATATAACCCCATATAACCCCATATAGCCCCATATAACCCCATATAACCCCATATATCCCCATATAACCCCATATAACCCCTTTAACCCCATACAGCACCATATAACCCCATACAACCCCATATAACCGCATATACCCCATATAACCCCATATAATCCCATATACCCCATATAACCCCATATATCCCCATACAGCCCCATATATCCCCATATATCCCCATATAACCCCCTTGCCCCCCATCTCACCCCACATCACCCCATATGACCCCATACACCCCCATATAACCCCATATAACCCCATATAAACCTATATAACCCCATATTGCCCCATATAACCCCATATAACCCCATATTGCCCCATATTGCCCCATATAACCCCATATTGCCCCATATAACCCCATATGACCCCATATGACCCCATATAAACCTATATAACCCCATACAGCCCCATATAATCCCATATAACCCCATACAACCCCATATGACCCCATATAACCCCACATAACCCCATATAACCCCATATGACCCCATATAAACCTATATAACCCCATACAGCCCCATATAATCCCATATAACCCCATATAACCCCATATAACCCCATACAGCCCCATATAATCCCATATAACCCCATATAATCCCATATAACCCCATATAACCCCATACAACCCCATATAAACCCATATAACCCCATATGGCCCCATATAACCCCATACAGCCCCATACAGCCCCATATAACCCCATATAATCCCATATAACCCCATATAACCCCATATAATCCCATATAACCCCATATAACCCCATCTGACCCCATATAACCCCATATAACCCCATACAGCCCCATATGACCCCGTATAACCCCATATTGCCCCATATAGCCCCATCTGACCTCATATAACCCCATATAACCCCATATAACCCCCAGTGCCCCCCATATAACCCCATATGACCCCATGTAACCCCCTATAACCCCATACAGCCCCATATAACCCCATATAACCCCATATAACCCCATACAGCCCCATATAACCCCATATAGCCCCCATATAACCCCATGTAATCCCATATAACCCCATACAACTCCATATAGCCCCATCTGACCCCATATAACCCCATATAACCCCATATATCCCCATATAACCCCATACAGCCCCATATAACCCCATATAGCCCCCATATAACCCCATGTAATCCCATATAACCCCATACAACCCCATATAGCCCCATCTGACCCCATATAAACCCATATTGCCCCATATTGCCCCATATAACCCCATATAACCCCATATAACCCCATATATCCCCATACAGCCCCATATAACCCCATATAGCCCCCATATAACCCCATGTAATCCCATATAACCCCATACAACCCCATATAGCCCCATCTGACCCCATATAACCCCATATTGCCCCATATAACCCCATATAACCCCATATGTCCCCATATAACCGCATATAACCCCATATAACCCCATATAACCCCATACAGCCCCATATAACCCCATATAACCCCATATATCCCCATATAACCCCATATAACCCCATATAACCCCATATAACCCCATACAGCCCCATATAACCCCATATAACCCCATACAGCCCTATATAACCCCATACAGCCCCATATAATCCCATATAACCCCATATATCCCCATATAACCCCATATAACCCCATATAACCCCATACAGCCCTATATATCCCCATACAGCCCCATATAACCCCATACAGCCCCATATAACCCCATATAACCCCATATTGCCCCATATAACCCCATATAACCCCATATAACCCCATATAACCCCATATAACCCCCAGTGCCCCCCATATAACCCCATATGACCCCATGTAACCCCATATAACCCCATATAATCCCATATAACCCCATATAACCCCATATAACCCCATACAGCCCCATATAACCCCATACAGCCCCATACGACCCCATACAAACCCATATAGCCCCATATAACCCCATATGACCCCATGTAACCCCATATAACCCCATATAACCCCATACAGCCCCATATAAACCCATACAGCCCCATATAACCCCATATGACCCCATATAACCCCATATAACCCCATATAACCCCATATAACCCCCATATAACCCCATGTAATCCCATATAACCCCATATAACCCCATACAGCCCTATATAACCCCATATAACCCCATATAACCCCATATAACCCCATATTGCCCCATATAACCCCATATTGCCCCATATGACCCCATGTAACCCCATATAACCCCATACAGCCCTATATAACCCCATATAACCCCATCTGACCCCGTATAACCCCATATAACCCCATATAACCCCATACAGCCCCATATAACCCCCAGTGCCCCCCATATAACCCCATACAGCCCCATATAACCCTATATAACCCCATATAACCCCATATTGCCCCATATAACCCCATATATCCCCATATAACCCCCATATAACCCCATATCCCCCCATATAACCCCATATTGCCCCATATAACCCCATATAACCCATTATCCCCCCATATAACCCCATATTCCCCCATATAATCCCATATATCCCCATATAACCCCATATTGCCCCATATAACCCCATATAACCCCATATATCCCCATACAGCCCCATATAACCCCATACAGCCCCATATAACCCCATATAACCCCATATATCCCCATATAACCCCATATAACCCCATATAACCCCATATGACCCCATATAACCCCATATAACCCCATACAAACCCATATAGCCCCATATAACCCCATATAACCCCATATCCCCCCATATAACCCCATATTCCCCCCCTATAACCCCATATATCCCCATATAACCCCATATAACCCCATATCCCCCCATATCACACCATATAACCCCATATGACCCCATATAACCCCATATAATCCCATATAACCCCATATAACCCCATATAACCCCATACAGCCCCATATAATCCCATATAACCCCATACAGCCCCATATAATCCCATATAACCCCATATAACCCCATACAGCCCCATATAACCCCATATGACCCCATATAACCCCATATAACCCCATATAACCCCATATAAACCTATATAACCCCATATAGCCCCATATGCCCCCATATAACCCCATATCCCCCCATATCACACCATATAACCCCATATGACCCCATATAACCCCATATAATCCCATATAAACCCATATAATCCCCGGTGCCCCCCATCTCACCCCACATCACCCCATATAACCCCATACAGCCCCATATAACCCCATACAGCCCCATATAACCCCATATTGCCCCATATAACCCCATATAACCCCATATTGCCCCATATAACCCCATATAACCCCATATAACCCCATATTGCCCCATATAACCCCATATTGCCCCATATAACCCCATACTGCCCCATATAACCCCATATAACCCCATACAACCCCATATAACCCCATCTGACCCCATATAACCCCATATAACCCCATATAACCCCATATATCCCCATATAACCCCATATAACCCCATATAACCCCATACAGCCCCATATAACCCCATATAACCCCATATTGCCCCATATAACCCCATATAACCCCATATAACCCCATATTGCCCCATATAACCCCATATAACCCCATATAGCCCCATATAACGCCATATAACCCCATATAACCCTATATAGCCCCCATATAACCCCATATAACCCCATACAACCCCATATAACCCCATCTGACCCCATATAACCCCATATAGCCCCATATAACCCCCTATAACCCCATACAGCCCCATATAACCCCATATATCCCCATATAACCCCATATAACCCCATATAACCCCATACAGCCCCATATAACCCCATACAGCCCCATATAACCCCATATAGCCCCATATAACCCCATACAGCCCCATATAACCCCATATAACCCCATACAGCCCTATATAACCCCATATAACCCCATATAACCCCATATTGCCCCATATAACCCCATATAACCCCATCTGACCTCATATAACCCCATATAACCCCATATAACCCCCAGTGCCCCCCATATAACCCCATATAACCCCATATAACCCCATATAACCCCATACAGCCCCATATAACCCCATACAGCCCCATATAACCCCATATAACCCCATATCCCCCCCATATTCCCCCCATATAACCCCATACAGCCCCATATAACCCCATATTCCCCCCCTATAACCCCATATAACCCCATATTCCCCCCCTATAACCCCATATAACCCCATATAACCCCATATAACCCCATATAACCCCATATAACCCCATATAACCCCATATAACCCCCTTGCCCCCCATCTCACCGATCCACTTGTCGGTGTTGTACCAGGACAGGTTGTCCTTGGTGCTGTCGTAGTACCCGATCTTCTTGTACACGCCGCCTGGGGGGCACATGGGGGGAGATAGGGGGCAATTAGGGGATATGGGGGGCAGATAGGGGGAGATGGGGGGCAAATAGGGGGAGATAGGGGGAGATGGGGGGCAATTAGGGGACATGGGGGGTAATTAGGGAGGACGGGGGCAATTAGGGGACATGGGGGGCAATTAGGGGGAGATAGGGGGCAATTATGGCAGATGGGGGGCAGATAGGGGGAGATGGGGGGCAATTAGGGGACATGGGGGGCAAATAGGGGGAGATGGGGGCAAATAGGGGAGATGGGGGGCAAACAGGGGGAGATAGGGGGCAATTTTGGCAGATGGGGGGCAATTAGGGGGAGATTGGGGGCAAATAGGGGGCAATTAGGGGACAGATGGGGGGATAGGGGGCAATTAAGGGACATGGGGGGCAAATAGGGGACAGGGGGGCAGATAGGGGGAGATGGGGGCAATTAGGAGGAGATAGGGGCAGATAGGGGGAGATGGGGGCAATTAGGAGGAGATAGGGGCAGATAGGGGGAGATGGGGGCAATTAAGGGACATGGGGGGCAGATAGGGGGAGATGGGGGGCAATTAGGGGAGATAGGGGGCAATTATGGCAGATGGGGGGCAATTAGGGGGAGATGGGGGGCAATTAGGGGACATGGGGGGCAGATGGGGGGAGATGGGGGGCAATTAGGGGGAGATGGGGGGCAATTAGGGGGAGATGGGGGGCAATTAGGGGACATGGGGGCAGATAGGGGGCAGATAGGGGGACATGGGGGGACAGGGGGCAAATAGAAGGAGATGGGGGGCAATTAGGGGACATGGGGGGCAATTAGGGGGAGATGGGGGGCAATTAGGGGGAGATGGGGGCAGATAGGGGGCAGATAGGGGGACATGGGGGGACAGGGGGCAAATAGAAGGAGATGGGGGGCAATTAGGGGACATGGGGGGCAATTAGGTGACATGGGGGGCAATTAGGGGATATGGGGGGCAATTAGGGGACATGGGGGCAGATAGGGGGCAGATACGGGGACATGGGGGGACAGGGGGCAAATAGAAGGAGATGGGGGGCAATTAGGGGAGATGGGGGGCAATTAGGGGAGATGGGGGGCAATTAGGAGGAGATGGGGGGCAATTAGGGGGAGATGGGGGGCAATTAGAGGGAGATGGGGGGCAATTAGGGGGTATGGGGGGCAATTAGGGGGCAGATAGGGGGAGATAAGGGGCAATTAGGGGACATGGGAGGCAGATAGGGGGCAGATAGGGCGAGATGTGGGGCAATTAGGGGAGATGGGGGGCAGATGGGGGGAGATGGGGGCAATTAGGGGACATGGGGGGCAGATAGGGGGAGATGGGGGGCAATTAGGGGGCAGATAGGGGGAGATGGGGGGCAGATAGGGGACATGGGGGGCAGATGGGGGGACATGGGGGGCAATTAGGGGACATGGGGGGCAATTAGGGGGCAGATAGGGGGAGATGGGGGCAATTAAGGGGAGATGGGGGGCAATTAAGGGGAGATGGGGGGCAATTAGGGGGAGATGGGGGGCAATTAGGGGAGATGGGGGGCAGATAGGGGGAGATGGGGGGCAAATAGGGGGAGATAGGGGGAGATGGGGGGCAATTAGGTGACATGGGGGGTAATTAGGGAGGACGGGGGCAATTAGGGGATATGGGGGGCAATTAGGGGGAGATAGGGGGCAATTATGGCAGATGGGGGGCAGATAGGGGGAGATGGGGAGCAATTAGGGGACATGGGGGGCAATTAGGGGATATGGGGGGCAGATAGGGGGAGATGGGGGGCAATTAGGGGACATGGGGGCAGATAGGGGGCAGATAGGGGGACATGGGGGGACAGGGGGCAAATAGAAGGAGATGGGGGGCAATTAGGGGACATGGGGGGCAATTAGGGGACATGGGGGGCAGATGGGGGGAGATAGGGGGCAATTAAGGGGATATGGGGGGCAATTAGGGGGAGATGGGGGGCAATTAGGGGATATGGGGGGCAATTAGGGGACATGGGGAGCAGATAGGGGGACATGGGGGGCAATTAGGGGACATGGGGGGCAGATAGGGGGAGATGGGGGGCAGATAGGGGGAGATGGGGCCGCACCCACCCTGCAGCTGCTCAATGAGGGTCCAGGCCATGCGAGACCCGCTGGCGTCGAACACCACGTGGCCCTATAGGAGAGAAAGGGGGATATGGGGCTGAGATATAGGGCTGGGCTATGGGGCTGATCTATGGGGCTGGGCTATAGGGCTGGTCTATAGGGCTGGGCTACGGGGCTGGGCTATGGGGCTGATCTATAGGGCTGGGCTATAGGGCTGAGCTGTGGGGCTGGGCTATGGGGCTGGGCTATGGGGCTGGGCTATGGGGCTGATCTATGGGGCTGGGCTATAGGGCTGGGCTATAGGGCTGAGCTGTGGGGCTGGGCTATGGGGCTGAGCTATGGGGCTGATTTATGGGGCTGGGTTATGGGGCTGATATACAGAGCTAACGTATGGGGCCACAAACGCAACTGGAAGTGTGGCCCAAAGTGAAACTGAAAGTGTGGCCTAAAGCGGAAGTGGGGCCTAAAGTGGAACCGGAAGTGGAGCCTAAATCGGAACCATGTGGCCAAAAGTGAAACCGAAAGTGCGGCCTAAAGCGAAACTGAAAGTGTGGCCTAAAGCAAAACTGGAAGCGCGGCCTAAAAGTGAAACTGAAAGTGGGGCTCAAACTGGAAGTGGGGCCTAAACTGGAACCGGAAATACGGCCTGAACTGGAAGTCGGCCTACAACAAAGCCGGAAGTGGGGCCTAAATTGCAACCGTGTGGCCAAAAGTGAAACCGAAAGTGTGGCCTAAACCGGAACCAGAAGTGGGGCCTAAAACAAAACCGAAAGTGGGGCCTAAATCGCAACCATGTGGCCAAAAGTGAAACTGAAAGTGCGGCCTAAAGTGAAACCGAAAGTGGGGCCCAAACTGAAAGCGAGGCCTATAGCAGAACTGGAAGTGGGGCTGATATCGAAACCAGAACTCGGCCTAAAGTGAAACTGAAAGTGTGGCCTATAGCGGAAGTGGGGACTAAAGCGGACCCGGAAGTGTGGCCTAAACCACAACCATGTGGCCAAAAGTGAAACCGAAAGTGCGGCCTAAAGTGAAACCGAAAGTGGGGCCCAAACTGAAAGTCGGCCTATAGCGAAACCAAAAGTGTGGCCTAAAGCAGAAGTCAGCCTACTTTACCGGATGTGGGGCCTAAAACCAGATGTGGGGCCTAGATTGAAAACGGAAGCGCGACCTAAAAGCGAAACTGAAAGTGCGACTGAGATCGAAACTGAAAGTGGGGCCTAAAGTGAAACTGAAAGTGCGGCCTGTAGCGGAACCAGAAGCATGGCCTAAAAGTGAAACCGAAAGTGCAGCCTAAAGCGGAAGTGGGGCCTAAATCACAACCATGTGTCCAAAAGTGAAACTGAAAGTGCGGCCTAAAGTGGAAGTGGGGCCTAAATCGAAACCGGAAGTGGGGCCTAAAGTGGAACCGGAAGTGGAGCCTAAATCGGAACCGTGTGGCCCAAAGTGAAACCGAAAGTGCGGCCTAAAGCGAAACTGAAAGTGCGGCCTGTAGCGGAACCAGAAGCACGAACTAAAGTGAAACCGAAAGTGCGGCCTAAAGCAGAAGTGGGGCCTAAAGCGGACCCGGAAGTGGAGCCTAAATCGGAACCGTGTGGCCAGAAGTGAAACTGAAAGTGCGGCCTAAAGTGAAACCGAAAGTGGGGCCCAAACTGAAAGTGAGGCCTATAGCGGAACCGGAAGTGGGGCCTAAATCGGAACCATGTGTCCAAAAGTGAAACTGAAAGTGCGGCCTAAAGTGAAACTGAAAGTGTGGCCCAAGCCGGAAATGGGGCCTATAGCGGAACCGGAAGTGTGGCCTAAAGCAGAAGTCAGCCTACTTTACCGGATGTGGGGCCTAAAACCAGATGTGGGGCCTAAATCGAAACCGGAAGTGCGACCTAAAAGCGAAACTGAAAGTGCGACCGAGATCGAAACCGAAAGTGGGGCCTAAAGTGAAACTGAAAGTGCGGCCTGTAGCGGAACCAGAAGCACGGACTAAAGTGAAACTGAAAGTGCGGCCTAAAGCGGAAGTGGGGCCTAAATCGAAACCGGAAGTGGGGCCTAAAGTGGAACCGGAAGTGGAGCCTAAATCGGAACCATGTGGCCAAAAGTGAAACCGAAAGTGCGGCCTAAAGTGAAACCGAAAGTGGGGCCCAAACCGGAAGTGGGGCCTATAGCGGAACTGGAAGTGGGGCTGATATTGAAACCGGAACGCGGCCTAAAGTGAAACTGAAAGTGCGGCCTAAAGCGGAAGTGGGGCCTAAAGTGGACCCGGAAGTGTGGCCTAAACCACAACCATGTGGCCAAAAGTGAAAGCGAAAGTGGGGCCCAAACTGAAAGTGGGGCCTCAAGCAGAACCGGAAGTACGGCCTAAACCGGAAGTCAGCCTAAATCGAAACCGGAAGTGGGGCCTAAATTGCAACCATGTGGCCCAAAGTGAAACTGAAAGTGCGGCCTAAAGTGAAACTGAAAGTACGGCCTAAAGCAAAACCAGAAGTGAGGCCTAAAACGAAACCGGAAGCGCGGCCTAAAGTGAAACTGAAAGTGCGGCCTAAAGCGGAAGTGGGGCCTAAAGTGGAACCGGAAGTGGAGCCTAAATTGGAACCGTGTGGCCCAAAGTGAAACCGAAAGTGCGGCCTAAAGCGAAACCGAAAGTGAGGCCTAATGTGAAACTGAAAGTGCGGCCTGTAGCGGAACCGGAAGCGCAGACTAAAGTGAAACCGAAAGTGCGGCCTAAAGCGGAAGTGGGGCCTAAAGTGGAACCGGAAGTGGAGCCTAAAGCAAAACTGAAAGTGCGGCCTAAAGTGAAACTGAAAGTGCGGCCTGTAGCGGAACCAGAAGCACGGACTAAAGTGAAACCAAAAGTGCGGCCTAAAGCGGAAGTGGGGCCTAAAGTGGAACCGGAAGTGGAGACTAAATCGGAACCGTGTGGCCCAAAGTGAAACCGAAAGTGCGGCCTAAAGCGAAACTGAAAGTGGGGCCCAAACTGAAAGTGCGGCCTAAAGCGAAACCAAAAGTGTGGCCTAAAGCAGAAGTCAGCCTACTTTACCGGATGTGGGGCCTAAAACCAGATGTGGGGCCTAAATCGAAACCGGAAGTGCGACCTAAAAGCGAAACTGAAAGTACGACCGAGATCGAAACCGAAAGTGGGGCCTAAAGTGAAACTGAAAGTGCGGCCTGTAGCGGAACCGGAAGTGCGGCCTAAAGCGGAAGTGGGGCCTAAAGCGGAACCGGAAGTGGAGCCTAAATCGGAACCGTGTGGCCCAAAGTGAAACCGAAAGTGCAGCCTAAAGCGAAACCGAAAGTGGGGCCCAAACTGAAAGTGAGGCCTATAGCGGAACTGGAAGTGGGGCTGATATCAAAACCGGAACGTGGCCTAAAGTGAAACTGAAAGTGCGGCCTATAGCGGAAGTGGGGCCTAAAGTGGAACTGGAAGTTGGGCCTAAATAGGAACCATGTGGCCCAAAGTGAAACCGAAAGCGCGGCCTATAGCAAAACTGAAAGTGTGGCCTATAGCAGAACCGGAAGTGGGGCTGATATTGAAACCGGAATGCGGCCTAAAGTGAAACTGAAAGTGCGGCCTAAAGCGGAACCAGAAGCACGAACTAAAGTGAAACCGAAAGTGTGGCCTAAACCGGAAGTTGGCCTAAATCGAAACTGGAAGTGGGGCCTAAATTGCAACCATGTGTCCAAAAGTGAAACTGAAAGTGCGGCCTAAAGCGGAAGTTGGGCCTAAAGTGGAACCGGAAGTTGGGCCTAAAGTGGACCTGGAAGTGGAGCCTAAATCGGAACCGTGTGGCCCAAAGTGAAACCGAAAGTGCGGCCTAAAGCAAAACCGAAAGTGCGGCCTATAGCAGAACCGGAAGTGAGGCTGATATTGAAACCAGAACGCGGCCTAAAGTGAAACTGAAAGTGCGGCCTGTAGTGGAACCAGAAGCACGGACTAAAGTGAAACTGAAAGTGTGGCCTAAAGCGGAAGTGGGCCCTAAAGTGGAACCGGAAGTGGAGCCTAAATTGGAACCATGTGGCCCAAAGTGAAACCGAAAGTGGGGCCTAAAGTGAAACTGAAAGTGCGGCCTGTAGCGGAACCAGATGCACGGACTAAAGTGAAACTGAAAGTGTGGCCTAAAGCGGAAGTGGGGCCTAAATCGAAACCGGAAGTGGGGCCTAAAGTGGAACCGGAAGTGGAGCCTAAATCGGAACCGTGTGGCCCAAAGTGAAACCAAAAGTGCGGCCTAAAGCGAAACTGAAAGTGCGGCCTAAACCGGAAGCGGAAGCATGGCCTAAAAGTGAAACCGAAAGTGCGGCCTAAAGCGGAAGTGGGGCCTAAATCGAAACCGGAAGTGGGGCCTAAAGTGGAACCGGAAGTGGAGCCTAAATTGGAACCGTGTGGCCCAAAGTGAAACCGAAAGTGCGGCCTAAAGCGAAACCGAAAGTGAGGCCTATAGCAGAACCGGAAGTGGGGCTGATATTGAAACCGGAATGCGGCCTAAAGTGAAACTGAAAGTGCGGCCTAAAGTGAAACTGAAAGTGCGGCCTAAAGTGAAACTGAAAGTGCGGCCTAAAGCGGAACCAGAAGCACGAACTAAAGTGAAACTGAAAGTGCGGCCTAAACCGGAAGTGGGGCCTAAAGCGGAACTGGAAGTGGAGCCTAAATTGGAACCGTGTGGCCCAAAGTGAAACCGAAAGTGCGGCCTAAAGCAAAACCGAAAGTGAGGCCTATAGCAGAACCGGAAGTGGGGCTGATATTGAAACCGGAATACAGCCTAAAGTGAAACTGAAAGTGCGGCCTATAGCGGAACCAGAAGCACGGACTAAAGTGAAACCGAAAGTGTGGCCTAAAGCGGAAGTGGGGCCTAAAGTGGAACCGGAAGTGGAGCCTAAATTGGAACCATGTGGCCCAAAGTGAAACCGAAAGTGGGGCCTAAAGTGAAACTGAAAGTGCGGCCTGTAGCGGAACCAGATGCACGGACTAAAGTGAAACTGAAAGTGCGGCCTAAAGCGGAAGTGGGGCCTAAATCGAAACCGGAAGTGGGGCCTAAAGTGGAACCGGAAGTGGAGCCTAAATCGGAACCGTGTGGCCCAAAGTGAAACCAAAAGTGCGGCCTAAAGCGAAACTGAAAGTGCGGCCTAAACCGGAAGCGGAAGCATGGCCTAAAAGTGAAACCGAAAGTGCGGCCTAAAGCGGAAGTGGGGCCTAAATCGAAACCGGAAGTGGGGCCTAAAGTGGAACCGGAAGTGGAGCCTAAATTGGAACCGTGTGGCCCAAAGTGAAACCGAAAGTGCGGCCTAAAGCGAAACCGAAAGTGAGGCCTATAGCAGAACCGGAAGTGGGGCTGATATTGAAACCGGAATGTGTCCTAAAGTGAAACTGAAAGTGCAGCCTGTAGCGGAATCAGAAGCACGACCTAAAGTGAAACCGAAAGTGTGGCCTAAACCGGAAGTTGGCCTAAATCGAAACCGGAAGTGGGACCTAAATCGCAACCATGTGGCTAAAAGTGAAACCGAAAGTGCGGCCTAAAGCGGAAGTGGGGCCTAAAGTGGAACTGGAAGTTGGGCCTAAAGCGGAACCGTGTGGCCCAAAGCGAAACCGAAAGTGCGGCCTAAACCGGAAGCAGGGCCTAAACAGGAACCGGAAGCGTGTCCTAAAAGTGAAACTGAAAGTGCGGCCTAAATCGCAACCATGTGGCCAAAAGTGAAACTGAAAGTGCAGCCTAAAGCGAAACTGAAAGTGTGGCCTGTAGCGGAACCAGAAGCACGGACTAAAGTGAAACTGAAAGTGCGGCCTAAAGCGGAAGTGGGGCCTAAAGCGGACCCGGAAGTGTGGCCTAAACCACAACCATGTGTCCAAAAGTGAAACCGAAAGTACGGCCTGAAGCGGAAGTGGGGCCTAAAGTGGAACCGGAAGTGGGGCCTAAATCGCAACCATGTGTCCAAAAGTGAAACCGAAAGTGGGGCCTAAACAGGAAGCAGGGCCTATAATCGGAAGTGGGGCCTAAACCGGAAGTGGAACCGGTCCCTTACCGAGACCCCCTCGAACGCGGAGGAGTTGAGCGCTCGGTAGATCTCGTTGGTGATGTTGCGGTTGTTGTAGTTGAAGTCCTCCAGGCGCAGGCCGCGCTGCCGCAGGTTGGTGGCGGTTCGGTTCAGGGCCAAGGCCAAGGCCCAAATGGCGTCGTAGGCCAACGGGGCCTCCTGGAAACCACCCGTCTCCTCAGGGTGGCGGCCGAGGCGGCGCTGGAGGCGGGATACGAACTCCTGGGATGTCTATGGGGGGAGATAGGGGGGATAAAGGGGGATAAAGGGGGAGATGGGGGTATGGGGGGAGATGGGGGTATGGGGGGAGAAATAGGGGGGTTGAGGGGGTATATGGGGGGTATATAAGGGGTATATGGGGGGTATATGGGGGGTATGGGGGGAGAGATGGGGGATATGGGGGGAGGTGGGGGATATGGGAAGGTATATGGGGGATATGGGGGGAGATGGGGGATATAGGGGGTATATGGGGGATATGGGGGGGTATATGGGGGTATATGGGGGATATGGGGGGTATATGGGGGGTATATGGGGGATATGGGGGGGAGATATGGGGGGAGATGGGGGGGTATATGGGGGATATGGGGGGAGATGGGGGATATGGGGGGAGATGGGGATATGGGGAGGTATATGGGGATATGGGGGGGTATATGGGGGGTATATGGGGGGGTATGGGGGGAGAGATGGGGGATATGGGGGGAGATGGGGGATATGGGGAGGTATATGGGGGATATGGGGAGGTATATGGGGGATATGGGGGGGATAAAGGGGGAGATAGGAGGGATGGGGGGTATGGGTGGGGAAAATAGGGGGGGTTGGGGGGTATATGGGGGGTATATGGGGGGGTATATGGGGGGAGGAAGGGGAGATGGGGGATATGGGGGAATATATTGGGGATATGGGGGTGGGAGGGTGGGTGGGGAGATGGGGGTGATAAAGGGGGATAAAGGGGGATAAAGGGGGAGATGGGGGTATGGGGGAGGGAAATAGGCGGGTTGGGGGGTATATGGGAGGGTATTTGGGGGGTATGGGGGGAGAGATGGGGGATAAGGGGGGTATATGGGGGAGATGGGGGATATGGGGAGGTATATGGGGGTATGGGGGGAGATGGGGGATATGGGGAGGGTTATGGGGGGAAGATAGGGGGATAAAGGGGGATATGGGGGGTATGGGGGAGTATAGGGGGGTATAGTGGGGAGATGGGGTGTGGGGGTTATAGGGGGATATGGGGGGAGATTGGGGGGGTATATGGGGGGAGGGAGGAGAGATGGGGGGTTTGGGGGGAGAAGGGGGTATGGGGAGGTATATGGGGGGATATGGGGGATAAAGGGGGAGATGGAGGGATGGGGGGTATGGGTGGGAAAATATGGGGCGTTGGGGGGGTATATGGGGGGTATATGGGGGGAGGGAAGGGAGAGATGGGGGATTGGGGGGATAAAGGGGGAGATGGATGGGGGTAATAGGGGGGGTTAGGGGGATATATGGGGGGTATATGGGGGGTATATGGGGACCCATAGAGATCAATGGGGACACATAAGTACATAGGGATCCATAGGGAGCCATAGAGACCCATAGAGATCAATGGGGGTATGGGGGGGAAATAGGGGGTTGAGGGGGTATATGGGGGGTATATGGGGGGTATGGGGGGAGAGATGGGGGATATGGGGGGTTATATGGGGGTATGGGGGAGATGGGGGATATGGGGGGAGATGGGGGTATGGGGGGGGAAAATAGGGGGGGGATAAAGGGGGATAAAGGGGGAGGTGGGGGTATGGGGGGGGGGAAATAGGGGGTTGAGGGGTATATGGGGGGTATATGGGGGGTATGGGGGGAGAGATGGGGGATATGGGGGGGTATATGGAGGATATGGGGGGGGGGAAAGGAGAGATGGGGGATATGGGGGGGGTATAGTGGGGAGATGGGGGTTGGGGGGTTATAGGGGGGATATGGGGGAGATATGGGGGGTATATGGGGGTATGGGGGGAGAGATGGGGGATATGGGGAGGTATATGGGGGATATGGGGAGGTATATGGGGGATATGGGGGGGATAAAGGGAGAGATAGGGAGGGTGGGGGGTATGGGTGGGGAAAATAGGGGGTTGGGGGGGTATATGGGGGTATGGGGGAGATATGGGGGGAGAGGGGGGATATGTGGAGGTATATGAGGATAAGGGGGGAGAGGGGGGATATGGGGAGGTATATGGGGGATATGGGGGGGTTATGGGGGCATATGGGGGGTATATGGGGGGTATGGGGGGAGGATGGGTGGATATGGGGGGGGTATATGGGGTATGGGGGGATAAAGGGGGATATGGGGGGATATGGGGGTATGGGGGGGGAAATAGGGGGGTTGAGGGGGTATATGGGGGGGGATATGGGGGTATGGGGGGTATATGGGGGATATGGGGAGGTATATGGGGGATATGGGGTAGATACGGGGGTATATGGGGGATATGGGGAGGTATATGGGGGATATGGGGGTAGATACGGGGGTATATGGGGGATATGGGGAGGTATATGGGGTATATGGGGGGGGATAAAGGGGGAGATAGGGAGGGATGGGGGGTATGGGGGTGGAAAACAAGGGGGGGTTGGGGGGTATATGGGGTATGGGGGGAGGGAAGGGAGAGATGGGGGATATGGGGGGATATAGGGGGAGATGGGGGGAGAGATGGGGGATATGGGGAGGTATATGGGGATATGGGGGGGATAAAGGTGGACCTTTATGACCCGCCCCCTTTGTAGCCCCGCCCCCATCCCTCATAGCCCCGCCCCCCTTTGTGGCCCTGCCCAATCACAGCCCCAGCCCCCTCTAGGCCCTGCCCCCCTTTGTGGCTCTGTCCAATCACGGCCCTGATATCCCTCTAGGCCCCGCCCCCTTTAGGCCCTGCCCCCCTTCAGTGGCCCCGCCCCCCTTTGTGCCCCCATCCAATCATGGCCCTGATCTCCCTCATAGCCCCGCCCCCTTTCCACACTCAACCAATCACAGCCCCCGTTCCCCCCTTTAGGCCCCGCCCCTTTTCCCTCATATGGCCGCGCCATGTTGGAGATGCTGCGGGTGTTCTCATAGCCCCGCCCCCCTTTGTGGCTCTGTCCAATCACAGCCATGCCCCCCTTTAGCCCCACCCCCCTTTGTGGTTCTGTCCAATCACAGCCCTGATATCCCTCTAGCCCCGCCCCCTTTGTAGCCCCGCCTCCCTTTGTGCCCCCATCCAATCACAGCCCGGCCCCTTTTAAGCCCCGCCCCCTTAGTGTCGCCCCGCCCCCCTTTGTGGCTCCGCCCAATCACAGCCCTGTTTCCCCCCCTTAGGCCCCGCCCCTTTTCCCATATATGGCCGCACCATGTTGGAGATGCTGCGGGTGTTCTCATAGCCCCGCCCCCCTTTGTGGCTCTATCCAATCACAGCCCCCGTTCCCCCCTTTAGGCCCCGCCCCTTTTCCCTTATATGGCCGCACCATGTTGGAGATGCTGCGGGTGTTCTCATGGCCCCGCCCCCCTTTGTGGCTCCGTCCAATCACAGCCCCCGTTCCCCCCTTTAGGCCCCGCCCCTTTTCCCTTATATGGCCGCACCATGTTGGAGATGCTGTGGGTGTTCTCATGGCCCCGCCCCCCCTTCAGTTGCCCCGCCCCCTTTGTGGCTCCGTCCAATCACAGCCCCCGTTCCCCCCTTTAGGCCCCGCCCCTTTTCCCATATATGGCCGCACCATGTTGGAGATGCTGCGGGTGTTCTCATGGCCCCGCCCCCACCCCTCATAGCCCCGCCCCCCTTTGTGGCTCTGTCCAATCACAGCCCCGTTCCCCCTTATGCCCCACCCCTTTTCCCTTATATGGCCGCACCATGTTGGAAATGCTGCATGTGTTCTCATGGCCCCGCCCTCATCCCCATAACCCCGCCCCCCTTTGTGGCTTCGTCCAATCACAGCCCCCGTTCCCCCCCTTAGGCCCCGCCCCTTTTCCCTTATATGGCCGCACCATGTTGGAGATGCTGCAGGTGTTCTCATGGCCCCGCCCCCATCCCCCATAGCCCCGCCCCCCCTTCAGTTGCCCCGCCCCCTTTGTGGCTCCGTCCAATCACAGCCCAGCCCCCTTTAGGCCCCGCCCCTTTATTGCAGCCCCGCCCCCCTTTGTGCTTCTGTCCAATCACGGCCCTGATCTCCCTCTAGCCTCGCCCCAATTAGGCCCCACCCCCTTTTAGGCCCCGCCCCCTTAGTGTCGCCCCGCCCCCTTTGTGGCTCTGTCCAATCACAGGCCCCGTCCCCCCCTTATGCCCCGCCCCTTTTCCCTTATATGGCCGCACCATGTTGGAGATGCTGCATGTGTTCTCATAGCCCCGCCCCCATCCCTCATAGCCCCGCCCCCCCTTCAGTTGCCCCGCCCCCTTTGTGGCTCCGCCCAATCACAGCCCCATTCCCCCCTTATGCCCCGCCCCTTTTCCCTTATATGGCCGCACCATGTTGGAGATGCTGCGGGTGTTCTCATAGCCCCGCCCCCTTATTGTAGCCCCGCCCCCCTTTGTGCCCCTGTCCAATCACAGCCCCCGTTCCCCCCTAGGCCCCGCCCCTTTTCCCTTATATGGCCGCACCATGTTGGAGATGCTGCGGGTGTTCTCATAGCCCCGCCCCCATCCCCATAGCCCCGCCCCCCTTTGTGGCTCTGTCCAATCACAGCCCCCGTTCCCCCCCTTATGCCCCGCCCCTTTTCCCTTATATGGCCGCACCATGTTGGAGATGCTGCGGGTGTTCTCATGGCCCCGCCCCCTTTCCTTGGCCCCGCCCCCTTTCCACATTCAACCAATCACAGCCCCCGTTCCCCCCCTTTAGGCCCCGCCCCTTTTCCCTTATATGGCCGCACCATGTTGGAGATGCTGCGGGTGTTCTCATGGCCCCGCCCCCTTTCCTTGGCCCCGCCCCCTTTCCACACTCAACCAATCACAGCCCCCGTTCCCCCCCTTCAGGCCCCGCCCCTTTTCCCTTATATGGCCGCACCATGTTGGAGATGCTGCGGGTGTTCTCATGGCCCCGCCCCCACCCCTCATAGCCCCGCCCCCCTTTGTGGCTCCATCCAATCACAGCCCCCGTTCCCCCTTTAGGCCCCGCCCCTTTTCCCTTATATGGCCGCACCATGTTGGAGATGCTGCGGGTGTTCTCATGGCCCCGCCCCGATCCCCATAGCCCCGCCCCCCTTTGTGGCTCTATCCAATCACGGCCCCGCCCCCCTTTAGCCCCGCCCCCCTTTGTGGTTCTGTCCAATCATGGCCCCGCCCCCTTTAGGCCCTGCCCCATTATTGTAGCCCCGCCCCCCTTTGTGCTTCTGTCCAATCATGGCCCTTCCCCCTTGTGGCCCCGCCCCCTCTAGGACCTGCCTTCCTTTGTGCTTCTGTCCAATCACGGCCCTGATCTCCCTCTAGCCCCGCCCCCTTTGTAGCCCTGCCCCCCTTTGTGGCTCTGTCCAATCACGGCCCTGATCTTCCTCTAGCCCCGGCCCCATCCCTCATAGCCCCGCCCCCCCCTTCAGTTGCCCCGCCCCCTTTGTAGCTCTGTCCAATCACAGCCCCCGTTCCCCCTTTAGGCCCCGCCCCTTTTCCCTTATATGGCCGCACCATGTTGGAGATGCTGCGGGTGTTCTCATGGCCCCGCCCTCATCCCTCATAGCCCCGCCCCCCTTTGTGCCCCTGTCCAATCACATCCCCTGTTCCCCCTTATGCCCCGCCCCTTTTCCCTTATATGGCCGCACCATGTTGGAGATGCTGCAGGTGTTCTCATAGCCCCACCCCCATCCCTCATAGCCCCGCCCCCCTTTGTGGCCCTGTCCAATCACAGCCCTGCCCCCCTTTAGCCCCACCCCCCTTTGTGGTTCTGTCCAATCACAGCCCTGATATCCCTCTAGCCCCGCCCCCTTTGTAGCCCCGCCCCACTTTGTGCCCCCGTCCTATCATGGCCCTGATCTCCCTCTAGCCCCGCCCCCATCCCTCATAGCCCCGCCCCCCTTTGTGGCCCTGCCCAATCACAGCCCCAGCCCCCTCTAGGCCCTGCCCCCCTTTGTGGCTCTGTCCAATCACGGCCCTGATATCCCTCTAGGCCCCGCCCACTTTAGGCCCCGCCCCCCTTCAGTGGCCCCACCCCCCTTTGTGCCCCCATCCAATCATGGCCCTGATCTCCCTCATAGCCCCGCCCCCTTTCCACACTCAACCAATCACAGCCCCCGTTCCCGCCTTTAGGCCCCGCCCCTTTTCCCTTATATGGCCACACCATGTTGGAAATGCATGTGTTCTCATAGCCCCACCCCCATCCCTCTAGCCCCGCCCCCCTTTGTGGCTCCGTCCAATCACAGCCCCCGTTCCCCCTTTAGGCCCCGCCCCTTTTCCCATATATGGCCGCACCATGTTGGAGATGCTGCGGGTGTTCTCATGGCCCCGCCCCCATCCCTCATAGCCCCGCCCCCTTTGTGCTTCTGTCCAATCACAACCCAGCCCCCTTTAGGCCCCGCCCCTTTATTGCAGCCCCGCCCCCCTTTGTGCTTCTGTCCAATCACGGCCCTGATCTCCCTCTAGCCTCGCCCCAATTAGGCCCCACCCCCTTTTAGGCCCCGTCCCCTTAGTGCCGCCCCGCCCCCCTTTGTGGCTCCGCCCAATCACAGCCCCCGTTCCCCCCCCTAGGCCCCGCCCCTTTTCCCTTATATGGCCGCACCATGTTGGAGATGCTGCGGGTGTTCTCATGGCCCCGCCCCCACCCCTCATAGCCCCGCCCCCCCCTTCAGTTGCCCCGCCCCCTTTGTGGCTCCACCCAATCACAGCCCCCTTCCCCCCCTAGGCCCCGCCCCTTTTCCCTTATATGGCCGCACCATGTTGGAGATGCTGCGGGTGTTCTCATGGCCCCGCCCCCACCCCTCATAGCCCCGCCCCCCCCTTCAGTTGCCCCGCCCCCTTTGTGGCTCCGCCCAATCACAGCCCCCTTCCCCCCCTAGGCCCCGCCCCTTTTCCCTTATATGGCCGCACCATGTTGGAGATGCTGCGGGTGTTCTCATGGCCCCGCCCCCACCCCTCATAGCCCCGCCCCCCCCTTCAGTTGCCCCGCCCCCTTTGTGGCTCCGCCCAATCACAGCCCCCTTCCCCCCCTAGGCCCCGCCCCTTTTCCCTTATATGGCCGCACCATCTTGGAGATGCTGCGGGTGTTCTCATGGCCCCGCCCCCACCCCTCATAGCCCCGCCCCCCCCTTCAGTTGCCCCGCCCCCTTTGTGGCTCCGCCCAATCACAGCCCCCTTCCCCCCCTAGGCCCCGCCCCTTTTCCCTTATATGGCCGCACCATGTTGGAGATGCTGCGGGTGTTCTCGGGGTTGAGCATGACGATCTCGGTGGTCACGTGACCTTCCACGGCCTCGGCCATTTCCTGTTCCGTGCAGTTGATGGAGGGGTCACGAACCCGGAACCAGTTGTCGGCGTACCAGCCAATCAGGAACCACACGTACTTCTTCCCGTACAGCTTCTCCTTGTACACCTGGGGCGCATAGCGATCAATGGGGGCACATAGATTATATAGGGACCCATAGAGATGAATGGGGACACATAGAGACCCATAGAGATCAATGGGGGCACATAGAGACCCATAGGGATCAATGGGGGCACATAGGTAACATAGGGACCCATAGGGACCCATAGAGACCCATAGAGACCTATAGATAACATAGGGACCCATAGAGATCAATAGGGACCCATAGAGACACATAGGGACCCATAGGGACCCACAGAGACACATACAGACCCATAGGGACCCATAGGGACACATAGAGACCCATAGGGACCCATAGAGACACATAGAGACCCATAGGGACCCATAGAGACACATAGGGACACAGAGGGACACATAGGGACACATAGGGACACATAGGGACCCATAGGGACACATAGAGACCCATAGAGATCAATGGGGACCCATAGAGACCCATAGAGATCAATGGGGACACATAGGGATCAATGGGGACACATAGGGATCAATGGGGGCACATAGGGACACATAGAGATGAATAGGGACCCATAGAGACCCATAGAGATCAATGGGGACCCATAGAGATCAATGGGGGCACATAGGGATCAATGGGGGCACATAGAGATCAATGGGGGCACATAGGGATCAATGGGGGCACATAGGGATCAATGGGGGCACATAGAGACCCATAGAGATCAATGGGGACCCATAGAGACCCATAGGGATCAATGGGGGCACATAGGGATCAATGGGGACCCATAGGGACCCATAGGGACACATAGGGATCCATAGAGACCCATAGGGACACATAGAGACCCATAGGGACCCATAGAGACCCATAGGGACCCATAGGGACCCATAGAGATCAATGGGGACCCATAGAGATCAATGGGGGCACATAGAGATCAATGGGGACCCATAGAGATCAATGGGGACACACAGAGAACAATGGGGACCCATAGAGACCCATAGAGACACATAGGGACCCCATAACCCCATAACCCTATAGCCCTATAACCCCATAGCCCCATAACGATATAACCACATAACCCTATAACCCCATATCCCACCCCATAACCCCATATAACACCCCATAACCCCATAAACCCATATCTGACCCCATAACCCCATATCCCACCCCATAACCCCATATAACACCCCATAACCCCATATAACACCCCATAACCCCACAACCCCATATCCGACCCCATAACCCCATATCCCACCCCATAACCCCATATAACCCCATATCCCACCCCATAACCCCATAACCCCATATCCCACCCCATAACCCCATATAACCCCATATAACACCCCATAACCCCATATAACACCCCATATAACCCCACATCCCACCCCATAACCCCATATCTGACCCTATATAACCCCATAACCCCATATCCCACCCCATATAACACCCCATAACCCCATATAACACCCCATATAACACCCCATATAACCCCATATAACCCCATAACCCCATATAACACCCCATAACCCCACATCCCACCCCATATCCGACCCTATAACCCCATAACCCCATATAACACCCCATAACCCCATATCAGACCCCATAACCCCATATAACACCCCATAACCCTATAACCCCATATAACCCCATATCCAACCCTATAACCCCATAACCCCATATCTGACCCCATAACCCCATATAACACCCCATATAACACCCCATAACCCCATAACCCCATATCCCACCCCATAACCCCATAACCCCATATCTGACCCCATAACCCCATATCCGACCCCATAACCCCATAACCCCATATCCCACCCAATAACCCCATATCCCACCCCATAACCCCATATCCCACCCCATAACCCCATAACCCCATATCCCACCCAATAACCCCATATCCCACCCCATAACCCCATATCCCACCCCATAACCCCATAACCCCATATCCCACCCAATAACCCCATATCCCACCCCATAACCCCATATCCCACCCCATAACCCCATAACCCCATATCCCACCCCATAACCCCATATCCCACCCCATAACCCCATAACCCCATATCCCACCCAATAACCCCATATCCCACCCCATAACCCCATAACCCCATATCCCACCCAATAACCCCATATCTCACCCCATAACCCCATAACCCCATATCCAACCCTATAACCCCATAACCCCATATCTGACCCCATAACCCCATAACCCCATAACCCCATATAACACCCCATAACCCCATATAACACCCCATAACCCCATATAACACCCCATAACCCCACATCCCACCCCATATCCGACCCTATAACCCCATAACCCCATATAAAACCCCATAACCCCATATAACCCCATATAACACCCCCTATAACCCCATATCCCACCCCATAACCCCATATAAAACCCCATATCTGACCCCATAACCCCATATCCGACCCCATAACCCCACATCCCACCCCATATCCGACCCTATAACCCCATAACCCCATATCTGACCCCATAACCCCATATCTGACCCTATAACCCCATAACCCCATATCTCACCCCATATCCCACCCCATAACCCCATATAACACCCCATAACCCCGTATAACCCCATATAACACCCCATAACCCCGTATAACACCCCATATAACACCCCATATAACACCCCATATAACCCCATATCCGACCCCATAACCCCAAAACCCCATATCTGACCCCATAACCCCATAACCCCATATCTGACCCCATAACCCCATATAAAACCCCATATCCGACCCTATAACCCCATAACCCCATATCCCACCCCATAACCCCATATAACACCCCATAACCCCATATAAAACCCCATATCCGACCCTATAACCCCATAACCCCATATCCCACCCCACATCCCACCCCATAACCCCATAACCCCATATCTGACCCCATAACCCCATATAACCCCATATCTGACCCCATAACCCCATATAACACCCCATAACCCCATAACCCCATATCCCACCCCATAACCCCATATAACACCCCATAACCCCATATAAAACCCCATATAACCCCATATCTGACCCTATAACCCCATAACCCCATATCTGACCCTATAACCCCATATAACCCCATATCCGACCCCATAACCCACCTCACAAAACACCTTCCTGGCCTCGGTCTCGTAGAACAACCCCACAATGATCCGGGCGTCCTGACGCTGGGGGAGGAGACAATAGGCCTCATTTACATACATTTACATACATTTACATACATTTACATAGCGTCCCTGATAACCCGTGGCTCTCGTTAGCATAAATTTGCATACAATTGCCCATTGTGCCGCCCTATGGGGTTGACTTTAGGCCACTATGGGACCCACACTTATGGGGTTTCCTATGGGGTTTCCTATGGGTTTCTATGGGGTTTCCCATGTATGGGGTTTTCTATGGGGTTTCCTATGGGGTTCCCTATAGGGTCTCCTATGTATGGAGTTTCTATGGGTTTCTATGGGTTCCTATGGGTTTCTATGGGTCTCTATGGGGTTTCTATGGGGTTTCTATGGGGTTCCCTATAGGGTCTCCCATCTATGGGGTTCCTATGGGGTTTCTATGGGTCTCTATGGGTTTCTATGGGTCTCTATGGGTTTCTATGGGTTTCTATGGGTTCTACGGGGTTTCTATGGGTCTCTATGGGTTCCTATGGGGTTTCTATGGGTCCCTATGGGTCTCTATGGGTCTCTATGGGTTCCTATGGGTTTCTATGGGGTTCCTATGGGGTTCCTATGGGGTTTCTATGGGGTTTCTATGGGGTTTCTATGGGTTTCCCTATGGGGTTCCTATGGGGTTCCTATGGGGTTTCTATGGGTTCCTATGGGTCTCTATGGGTTCCTATGGGTCTCTATGGGGTCTCTATGGGTTCCTATGGGTCTCTATGGGTCTCTATGGGTCTCTATGGGTTCCTATGGGTCTCTATGGGTTCCTATGGGTCTCTATGGGGTTTCTATGGGTTCCTATGGGTTTCTATGGGGTTCCTATGGGTTCCTATGGGTTCCTACGGGGTTTCTATGGGGTTCCTATGGGGTTCCTATGGGGTTTCTATGGGTTCCTATGGGTTTCTATGGGGTTCCTATGGGGTTCCTATGGGTTTCTATGGGGTTTCTATGGGGTTCCTATGGGGTTTCTATGGGGTTTCTATGGGTTTCTATGGGTCTCTATGGGTCTCTATGGGTTTCTATGGGTCTCTATGGGGTCTCTATGGGGTTTCTATGGGTTCCTATGGGTCTCTTTGGGGTTTCTATGGGTCTCTATGGTGTTTCTATGGGTCTCTATGGGTCTCTATGGGGGTTCTATGGGTTTCTATGGGTCTCTATGGGTCTCTATGGGTTCCTATGGGTCTCTATGGGGTCTCTATGGGTCTCTATGGGTTCCTATGGGTCTCTATGGGTTTCTATGGGGTTCCTATGGGGTCTCTATGGGGTCTCTATGGGTCTCTATGGGTCTCTATGGGTCTCTATGGGGTTTCTAAGGGTCTCTATGGGTCTCTTTGGGGTTCCTATGGATCTCTATGGGTTTCTATGGGTCTCTATGGGTTTTTATGGGTTCCTATGGGGTTCCTATGGGTTCCTATTGGTCTCTATGGGTCTCTATGGGTTCCTATGGGGTTTCTATGGGTCTCTATGGGGTTTCTATGGGTCTCTATGGGTCTCTATGGGGGTTCTATGGGTCTCTATGGGTTCCTATGGGTCTCTATGGGTCTCTATGGGTCTCTATGGGGTTTCTATGGGTTCCTATGGGTCTCTATGGGTTTCTATGGGTCTCTATGGGTTCCTATGGGTCTCTATGGGTCTCTATGGGTTCCTATGGGTCTCTATGGGTTTCTATGGGTCTCTATGGGGTTTCTATGGGTTTCTATGGGTTCCTATGGGTCTCTATGGGTTCCTATGGGTTTCTATGGGGTTTCTATGGGTCTCTATGGGTTCCTATGGGTCTCTATGGGTCTCTATGGGTTCCTATGGGTCTCTATGGGTTCCTATGGGTCTCTATGGGTCTCTATGGGGTTTCTATGTGTTTCTATGGGTCTCTATGGGGTTTCTATGGGTCTCTATGGGTCTCTATGGGTTCCTATGGGTCTCTATGGGTTCCTATGGGTTTCTATGGGTCTCTATGGGGTTTCTATGTGTTTCTATGGGTCTCTATGGGGTTTCTATGGGGTTCCTATGGGTTCCTATGGGGTTTCTATGCGTTTCTATGGGTTCCTATGGGGTTTCCTATGGGGTCTCCCGTTTATGGGGTTTCTATGGGGTTTCTATGTGGTTCCTATGGGGTTTCTATGGGTCTCTATGGGGTCTCTATGGGTCTCTATGGGTCTCTATGGGGTCTCTATGGGGTTTCTATGGGTCTCTATGGGTTCCTATGGGTCTCTATGGGGTTCCTATGGGTCTCTATGGGGTCTCTATGGGTCTCTATGGGTTCCTATGGGTCTCTATGGGGTTCCTATGGGTTTCTATGGGTCTCTATGGGGTCTCTATGGGTCTCTATGGGTCTCTATGGGTCTCTATGGGTCTCTATGGGGTTTCTATGGGTCTCTATGGGTCTCTATGGGTCTCTATGGGTCTCTATGGGTCTCTATGGGGTTCCTATGGGTCTCTATGGGTCTCTATGGGTCTCTATGGGTTCCTATGGGTTTCTATGGGTCTCTATGGGGTTTCTATGGGTCTCTATGGGTTCCTATGGGTCTCTATGGGGTTTCTATGGGTCTCTATGGGGTCTCTATGGGTCTCTAAGGGTTCCTATGGGTCGCTATGGGGTTCCTATGGGTTTCTATGGGTCTCTATGAGGTCTCTATGGGTCTCTATGGGTCTCTATGGGTCTCTATGGGGTTTCTATGGGTCTCTATGGGTCTCTATGGGTCTCTATGGGGTTCCTATGGGTCTCTATGGGTCTCTATGGGTCTCTATGGGTCTCTATGGGTTCCTATGGGTTTCTATGGGTCTCTATGGGTTTTCTATGGGTCTCTATGGGTCTCTATGGGTTTCTATGGGTCTCTATGGGTCTCTATGGGGTTTCTATGGGTCTCTATGGGGTCTCTATGGGTTTCTATGGGTCTCTATGGGTTCCTATGGGTCTCTTTGGGGTTTCTATGGGTCTCTATGGTGTTTCTATGGGTCTCTATGGGTCTCTATGGGTCTCTATGGGGGTTCTATGGGTTTCTATGGGTCTCTATGGGTCTCTATGGGTTCCTATGGGTCTCTATGGGGTCTCTATGGGTCTCTATGGGTTCCTATGGGTCTCTATGGGTTTCTATGGGGTTCCTATGGGGTCTCTATGGGGTCTCTATGGGTCTCTATGGGTCTCTATGGGTCTCTATGGGTCTCTATGGGGTTTCTAAGGGTCTCTATGGGTCTCTTTGGGGTTCCTATGGATCTCTATGGGTTTCTATGGGTCTCTATGGGTTTTTATGGGTTCCTATGGGGTTCCTATGGGTTCCTATTGGTCTCTATGGGTCTCTATGGGTTCCTATGGGTCTCTATGGGTCTCTATGGGTCTCTATGGGGTTTCTATGGGTCTCTATGGGTCTCTATGGGTTCCTATGGGTCTCTATGGGGTTCCTATGGGTCTCTATGGGGTCTCTATGGGTCTCTATGGGTCTCTATGTGTTTCTATGGGTCTCTATGGGTTTCTATGGGTCTCTATGGGTCTCTATGGGGTCTCTATGGGGTTTCTATGGGTCTCTATGGGTTCCTATGGGTCTCTATGGGGTTCCTATGGGTCTCTATGGGGTCTCTATGGGTCTCTATGGGTTCCTATGGGTCTCTATGGGGTTCCTATGGGTTTCTATGGGTCTCTATGGGGTCTCTATGGGTCTCTATGGGTCTCTATGGGTCTCTATGGGTCTCTATGGGGTTTCTATGGGTCTCTATGGGTTCCTATGGGTCTCTATGGGTCTCTATGGGTCTCTATGGGTTCCTATGGGTTTCTATGGGTCTCTATGGGGTTTCTATGGGTCTCTATGGGTTCCTATGGGTCTCTATGGGGTTTCTATGGGTCTCTATGGGGTCTCTATGGGTCTCTATGGGTTCCTATGGGTCGCTATGGGGTTCCTATGGGTTTCTATGGGTCTCTATGAGGTCTCTATGGGTCTCTATGGGTCTCTATGGGTCTCTATGGGGTTTCTATGGGTCTCTATGGGTCTCTATGGGTCTCTATGGGGTTCCTATGGGTCTCTATGGGTCTCTATGGGTCTCTATGGGTTCCTATGGGTTTCTATGAGTCTCTATGGGTTTTCTATGGGTCTCTATGGGTCTCTATGGGTTTCTATGGGTCTCTATGGGTCTCTATGGGGTTTCTATGGGTCTCTATGGGGTCTCTATGGGTTTCTATGGGTCTCTATGGGTTCCTATGGGTCTCTTTGGGGTTTCTATGGGTCTCTATGGTGTTTCTATGGGTCTCTATGGGTCTCTATGGGTCTCTATGGGGGTTCTATGGGTTTCTATGGGTCTCTATGGGTCCCTATGGGTCTCTATGGGGTCTCTATGGGTCTCTATGGGTTCCTATGGGTCTCTATGGGTTTCTATGGGGTTCCTATGGGGTCTCTATGGGGTCTCTATGGGTCTCTATGGGTCTCTATGGGTCTCTATGGGTCTCTATGGGGTTTCTAAGGGTCTCTATGGGTCTCTTTGGGGTTCCTATGGATCTCTATGGGTTTCTATGGGTCTCTATGGGTTTTTATGGGTTCCTATGGGGTTCCTATGGGTTCCTATTGGTCTCTATGGGTCTCTATGGGTTCCTATGGGTCTCTATGGGTCTCTATGGGTCTCTATGGGGTTTCTATGGGTCTCTATGGGGTTCTATGGGTTCCTATGGGTCTCTATGGGGTTCTATGGGGTCTCTATGGGGTTCTATGGGTCTCTATGGGTCTCTATGGGGTCTCTATGGGGTTTCTATGGGTCTCTATGGGTTCCTATGGGTCTCTATGGGGTTCCTATGGGTCTCTATGGGGTCTCTATGGGTCTCTATGGGTTCCTATGGGTCTCTATGGGGTTCCTATGGGTTTCTATGGGTCTCTATGGGGTCTCTATGGGTCTCTATGGGTCTCTATGGGTCTCTATGGGTCTCTATGGGGTTTCTATGGGTCTCTATGGGTCTCTATGGGTCTCTATGGGTCTCTATGGGTCTCTATGGGGTTCCTATGGGTCTCTATGGGTCTCTATGGGTCTCTATGGGTTCCTATGGGTTTCTATGGGTCTCTATGGGGTTTCTATGGGTCTCTATGGGTTCCTATGGGTCTCTATGGGGTTCCTATGGGTCTCTATGGGGTCTCTATGGGTCTCTATGGGTTCCTATGGGTCGCTATGGGGTTCCTATGGGTTTCTATGGGTCTCTATGAGGTCTCTATGGGTCTCTATGGGTCTCTATGGGTCTCTATGGGGTTTCTATGGGTCTCTATGGGTCTCTATGGGTCTCTATGGGGTTCCTATGGGTCTCTATGGGTCTCTATGGGTCTCTATGGGTCTCTATGGGTTCCTATGGGTTTCTATGGGTCTCTATGGGTTTTCTATGGGTCTCTATGGGTCTCTATGGGTTTCTATGGGTCTCTATGGGTCTCTATGGGGTTTCTATGGGTCTCTATGGGGTCTCTATGGGTTTCTATGGGTCTCTATGGGTTCCTATGGGTCTCTTTGGGGTTTCTATGGGTCTCTATGGTGTTTCTATGGGTCTCTATGGGTCTCTATGGGTCTCTATGGGGGTTCTATGGGTTTCTATGGGTCTCTATGGGTCTCTATGGGTTCCTATGGGTCTCTATGGGGTCTCTATGGGTCTCTATGGGTTCCTATGGGTCTCTATGGGTTTCTATGGGGTTCCTATGGGGTCTCTATGGGGTCTCTATGGGTCTCTATGGGTCTCTATGGGTCTCTATGGGTCTCTATGGGGTTTCTAAGGGTCTCTATGGGTCTCTTTGGGGTTCCTATGGATCTCTATGGGTTTCTATGGGTCTCTATGGGTTTTTATGGGTTCCTATGGGGTTCCTATGGGTTCCTATTGGTCTCTATGGGTCTCTATGGGTTCCTATGGGTCTCTATGGGTCTCTATGGGTCTCTATGGGTCTCTATGGGGTTTCTATGGGTCTCTATGGGGTTCTATGGGTTCCTATGGGTCTCTATGGGGTTCTATGGGGTCTCTATGGGGTTCTATGGGTCTCTATGGGTCTCTATGGGTTTCTATGGGTCTCTATGGGTCTCTATGGGTTTCTATGGGTCTCTATGGGTCTCTATGTGTTTCTATGGGTCTCTATGGGTTTCTATGGGTCTCTATGGGTCTCTATGGGTCTCTATGGGTATCTATGGGTCTCTATGGGTCTCTATGGGTCTCTATGGGTCTCCATGGGTCTCTATGGGTTCCTATGGGGTCTCTATGGGTTCCTATGGGTTCCTATGGGTCTCTATGGGTCTCTATGGGTCTCTATGTGGTCTCTATGGGTCTCTATGGGTCTCTATGGGGTCTCTATGGGTCTCTATGGGTTCCTATGGGTCTCTATGGGTCTCTATGGGTTCCTATGGGTTTCTATTGGTCTCTATGGGTCTCTATGGGTCTCTATGGGTTCCTATGGGTCTCTATGGGTCTCTATGGGTCTCCATGGGTCTCTATGGGTTCCTATGGGGTCTCTAATGGGTTCCTATGGGTTCCTATGGGTCTCTATGGGTCTCTATGGGTCTCTATGTGGTCTCTATGGGTCTCTATGGGTCTCTATGGGTCTCTATGGGGTCTCTATGGGTCTCTATGGGGTCTGTATGGGTTCCTATGGGGTTCCTATGGGGTTCCTATGGGTCTCTATTGGTCTCTATGGGGTTCTATGGGGTCTCTATGGGGTCTCTATGGGTCTCTATGGGTCTCTATGGGTCTCTATGGGGTCTCTATGGGTCTCTATGGGTCTCTATGTGTTTCTATGGGTCTCTATGGGTCTCTATGGGTCTCTATGGGGTCTCTATGGGTTCTCTATGGGTCTCTATGGGTTCTCTATGGGTCTCTATGGGGTCTCTATGGGTCTCTATGGGTCTCTATGGGTCTCTATGGGGTTCCTATGGGTCTCTATGGGTCTCTATGGGTCTCTATGGGTTTCTATGGGTTCCTATGGGTTCCTATGGGGTCTCTATGGGTCTCTATGGGGTTTCTATGGGTCTCTATGGGTCTCTATGGGTCTCTATGGGTCTCTATGTGTTTCTATGGGTCTCTATGGGTCTCTATGGGTCTCTATGGGGTTTCTATGGGGTTTCTATGGGTCTCTATGGGGTTCTATGGGGTCTCTATGGGGTTTCTATGGGTCTCTATGGGGTTTCTATGGGGTTTCTATGGGTCTCTATGGGTCTCTATGGGTCTCTATGGGGTTCCTATGGGTTTCTATGGGTTCCTATGGGGTTCCTATGGGGTTTCTATGGGTTCCTATGGGTTCCTATGGGTTCCTATGGGGTTTCTATGGGGTTTCTATGGGTCTCTATGGGTCTCTCTGGGTCTCTATGGGTCTCTATGGGTTCCTATGGGTCTCTATGGGGTCTCTATGGGTCTCTATGGGGTCTCTATGGGTCTCTATGGGTCTCTATGGGTCTCTATGGGTCTCTATGGGTTCCTATGGGTCTCTATGGGTTTCTATGGGTCTCTATGGGGTTTCTATGGGTCTCTATGGGTTCCTTTGTGTTTCTATGGGTCTCTATGGGATCCTATGGGTCTCTATGGGTCTCTATGGGTCTCTATGGGTCTCTATGGGTCTCTATGGGGTTTCTATGGGTCTCTATGGGTCTCTATGGGTCTCTATGGGTCTCTATGGGGTCTCTATGGGTTCCTATGGGTCTCTATGGGTCTCTATGGGTCTCTATGGGTTCCTATGGGTCTCTATGGGTTCCTATGGGTCTCTATGGGGTTTCTATGGGTCTCTATGGGTCTCTATGGGGTTTTACCTTTAGGTTCCTCACTGGCGCTGCGGGGTCGGAGAAGAAGCTCTGTCTGAAGGTGATCTCCAGCCCGGCCTCACGGACACGTTGATCCAGGTCGTCCAGGGTCTGAAATAGGGGAAGATATAGGGGATATATGGGGTGTCTATGGGGTAATGGGCTCTATAGGGCAGCTATGGGGTGTCTATGGGGTAATGGGCTCTGTATGGGCTCTATAGGGCAGCTATGGGGTATCTATGGGGTAATGGGCTCTATAGGGCAGCTATGGGGTATCTATGGGGTAATGGACTCTATAGGGCAGCTATGGGGTGTCTATGGGGTAATGGGCTCTATAGGGCAGCTATGGGGTGTCTATGGGGAAATGGGCTCTATAGGGCAGCTATGGGGTGTCTATGGGGTAATGGGCTCTATAGGGCAGCTATGGGGTGTCTATGGGGTAATGGGCTCTGTATGGGCTCTATAGGGCAGCTATGGGGTATCTATGGGGTATCTATGGGGTAATGGGCTCTGTATGGGCTCTATAGGGCAGCTATGGGGTATCTATGGGGTAATGGGCTCTATAGGGCAGCTATGGGGTGTCTATGGGGTAATGGGCTCTATAGGGCTCTATGGGGCAGCTATGGGGTGTCTATGGGGTAATGGGCTCTGTATGGGCTCTATAGGGTATCTTTGGGGTATCTATGGGGTATCTATGGGGTAACAGGCTCTGTATGGCTCTATAGGGCAGTTATGGGGTATCTATGGGGTATCTATGGGGTAATGGGCTCTGTATGGGCTGTATAGGGCAGCTATGGGGTGTCTATGGGGTAATGGGCTCTATAGGGCAGCTATGGGGTGTCTATGGGGTAATGGGCTCTATAGGGCAGCTATGGGGTGTCTATGGGGTAATGGGCTCTATAGGGCAGCTATGGGGTATCTATGGGGTAATGGGCTCTATAGGGCAGCTATGGGGTATCTATAGGGTATGTATGGGGTAATGGGCTCTATAGGGCAGCTATGGGCTCTCTATGGGGTAATGGGCTCTATAGGGCAGCTATGGGGTATCTATGGGGTAATGGGCTCTGTATGGGCTCTATAGGGCAGCTATGGGGTGTCTATGGGGTAATGGGCTCTATAGGGCAGCTATGGGCTCTCTATGGGGTATCTATGGGCTCTATAGGGCAGTTATAGGGTATCTATGGGGGTATCTATGTGGTAATGGGCTCTATAGGACAGCTATGGGGTATCTATGGGGTAATAGGCTCTATGGGGCAGTTATAGGGTATCTATGGGGGTATCTATGGGGTAATGGGCTCTATAGGACAGCTATGGGGTATCTATGGGGTAATGGGCTCTATAGGGCAGCTATGGGGTATCTATAGGGTATGTATGGGGTAATGGGCTCTATAGGGCAGCTATGGGGTATCTATGGGGTATGTATGGGGTAATGGGCTCTATAGGGCAGCTATGGGCTCTCTATGGGGTGTCTATGGGGTAATGGGCTCTATAGGGCAGCTATGGGGTATCTATAGGGTATGTATGGGGTAATGGGCTCTATAGGGCAGCTATGGGCTCTCTATGGGGTAATGGGCTCTATAGGGCAGCTATGGGGTATCTATAGGGTATGTATGGGGTAATGGGCTCTATAGGGCAGCTATGGGGTATCTATGGGGTATCTATGGGCTCTCTATGGGGTGTCTATGGGGTAATGGGCTCTATAGGGCAGTTATGGGCTCTCTATGGGCTATCTATGGGGCAGTTATAGGGTATCTATGGGGTCTCTATGGGGTAATGGGCTCTATAGGGCAGTTATGGGGTATCTATGGGGCAGCTATGGGCTCTCTATGGGCTATCTATGGGCTATGTATGGGGCAGTTATAGGGTGTCTATGGGGTGTCTATGGGGTATCTATGTGCTATCTATGGGCTATCTATGGGGCAGTTATAGGGTGTCTATGGGGTGTCTATGGGCTATCTATGGGCTATCTATGGGGTATCTATATATGGGGTATCTATAGGGTATCTATAGGGTATCTATGGGGCAGCTATGGGGTACCTATGGGCTATCTATGGGGCAGTTATGGGCTCTCTATGGGGTGTCTATGGGGTATCTATGGGCTCTCTATGGGCTCTCTATGGGGTATCTATGGGGCAGTTATAGGGTATCTATGGGGTATCTATGGGGCAGCCATGGGGCAGCTATGGGCTCTCTATGGGGCAGCTATGGGACAGCTATGGGCTCTCTATGGGGCAGCTATGGGGCAGCTATGGGCTCTCTATGGGGTGTCTATGGGGTAATGGGCTCTATAGGGCAGTTATGGGCTATCTATGGGCTATCTATGGGGCAGTTATAGGGTAGCTATGGGCTCTCTATGGGGCAGCTATGGGACAGCTATGGGCTCTCTATGGGGCAGCTATGGGGCAGCTATGGGCTCTCTATGGGGTGTCTATGGGGTAATGGGCTCTATAGGGTATCTATGTGCTCTCTATGGGGCAGCCATGGGGCAGCTATGGGCTCTCTATGGGGTAATGGTCTCTCTATGGGCTATCTATGGGCTCTCTATGGGGTAATGGGCTCTCTATGGGGCAGCTATGTGCTCTCTATGGGGCAGCTATGGGGCAGCTATGGGCTCTCTATGGGGTGTCTATGGGGTAATGGGCTCTATAGGGCAGTTATGGGCTATCTATGGGGTAGCTATGGGCTCTCTATGGGGTGTCTATGGGGTAATGGGCTCTATAGGGCAGTTATGGGCTATCTATGGGCTATCTATGGGGCAGTTATAGGGTATCTATGGGGTAATGGGCTCTATAGGGTATCTATGTGCTCTCTATGGGGCAGCCATGGGGCAGCTATGGGCTCTCTATGGGGCAGCTATGGGACAGCTATGGGCTATCTATGGGGCAGTTATAGGGTATCTATGGGGTATCTATGGGGTATCTATGGGGTAATGGGCTCTGTATGGGCTCTATAGGGCAGCTATGGGCTATCTATGGGGCAGCTATGGGGTATCTATGGGGTATCTATGGGGTATCTATGGGGTAATGGGCTCTGTATGGGCTCTATAGGGCAGCTATGGGCTATCTATGGGGCAGCTATGGGCTCTCTATGGGGTATCTATGGGCTCTCTATGGTCTCTCTACGGGGTATCTATGGGGCAGTTATGGGGTGTCTATGGGGCAGTTATAGGGTATCTATGGGGTAATGGGCTCTATAGGGCAGCTATGGGGTATCTATAGGGTATGTATGGGGTAATGGGCTCTATAGGGCAGTTATGGGCTATCTATGGGCTATCTATGGGGCAGTTATAGGGTATCTATGGGCTATCTATGAGGTCTCTATGGGGTATCTATGGGCTATCTATGGGGCAGTTATAGGGTATCTATGGGCTCTCTATGGGGTCTCTATGGGGTATCTATGGGGTATCTATGGGGCAGTTATAGGGTATCTATGGGCTATCTATGGGGTCTCTATGGGGTATCTATGGGCTATCTATGGGCTATCTATGGGCTGTCTATGGGCTATCTATAGGGCAGCTATGGGCTATCTATGGGGCAGTTATAGGGTATCTATGGGCTCTCTATGGGCTATCTATGGGCTATCTATGGGCTCTCTATGGGCTATCTATGGGGTATCTATATATGGGGTATCTATAGGGTATCTATAGGGTATCTATGGGGCAGCTATGGGGTACCTATGGGATATCTATGGGCTATCTATGGGCTCTCTATGGGGTATCTATGGGGTATCTATGAGGTAATGGGCTCTGTATGGGCTCTATAGGGCAGCTATGGGGTATCTATGGGGTAATGGGCTCTGTATGGGCTCTATAGGGCAGTTATAGGGTATCTATGGGGTATCTATGGGATATCTATGGGGCAGATATGGGGCAGCTATGGGGTATCTATGGGGGTAGCTATGGGGCAGCCATGGGGTATCTATGGGGTATCTATGGGCTATCTATGGGGCATTTATAGGGTATCTATGGGCTATCTATGGGGCAGTTATAGGGTATCTATGGGGTGTCTATGGGGTATCTATGGGGTAATGGGCTCTATATGGCAGTTATAGGGTATCTATGGGGGATCTATGGGGTGTCTATGGGGTAATGGGCTGTATAGGGCAGTTATAGGGTATCTATGGGGTATCTATGGGGTAATGGGCTCTATAGGGCACTTATAGGGTATCTATGGGGCAGTTATAGGGTATCTATGGGCTATCTATGGGGCAGTTATAGGGTATCTATGGGCTATCTATGGGCTCTATAGGGCAGTTATAGGGTATCTATGGGGCAGCTATGGGCTCTCTATGGGCTCTCTATGGGGCAGCTATGGGGCAGCTATGGGCTCTCTATGGGGTGTCTATGGGCTATCTATAGGGCAGCTATGGGCTCTCTATGGGCTCTCTATGGGGTGTCTATGGGGTAATGGGCTCTATAGGGTAGCTATGTGCTCTCTATGGGCTCTCTATGGGCTCTCTATGGGGCAGCTATGTGCTCTCTATGGGGCAGCTATGTGCTCTCTATGGGGCAGCCATGGGGCAGCCGTGGGTCGTACCGATGTGAAGACCTCCGTTGTCTGTTGGATGGTGGCGATTTTGGTCCATCCCCATTTACGGAAGAGCTGAACCCGCGTCGGGTTGTGCAACGTGGCAGAAGGATGGGTGCGGAAAAACGTCGGGAAACGCTGACGGTTCGATAGGGCCGGGGAGCTCGAGCCATACGATAACTATAGGGGGAGATATAGGGGACTATATGGAGTATATGGGGGTATTATGGGGTATAGGGGGAGATATGGGGGGTAGAAGGGGATATAGGAGGGTATAAGGGGGTATAGGGTGGTAGAAGGGGATATAGGGGGGTATTAAGGGGAGTAGAAGGGGATATAGGGGGGTAGAAGGGGGTATAGGGGGGTATTAAGGGGTATAGGGTGGTAGAAGGGGGTATAGGGTGGTAGAAGGGGATATAGGGGGGTTATTAAGGGGTATAGGGTGGTAGAAGGGGGTATAGGGGGTTATTAAGGGGTATAGGGTGGTAGAAGGGGATATAGGGTGGTAGAAGGGGATATAGGGGGGTATTAAGGGGTATAGGGTGGTAGAAGGGGATATAGGGGGGTATTAAGGGATATAGGGTGGTAGAAGGGGATATAGGGTGGTAGAAGGGGATATATGGGGTTATTAAGGGGTATAGGGTGGTAGAAAGGGATATAGGGGGGTATTAAGGGGTATGGGGTGGTAGAAGGGGATATAGGGGGGTATTAAGGGGTATAGGGTGGTAGAAGGGGATATAGGGTGGTAGAAGGGGGTATATGGGGCTATAATGGGGTATATGGGGGTATAATGGGGTATATGGGGCTATAATGGGGTATATGGGGCTATAATGGGGTATATGGGGCTATAATGGGGTATATGGGGCTATAATGGGGTATATGGGGCTATAATGGGGTATATTATGGGGTCGGGTTGTGCAACGTGGCAGACGGGTGGGTGCGGAAAAACGTCGGGAAACGCTGACGGTTCGATAGGGCCGGGGAGCTCGAGCCATAGGATAACTATAGGGTTATAGGGGATATAGGGGGTATTAGGGTTGTATAGGGGGAGATATAGGGGTATTAGGGGGTATAATGGGATATTAGGGGGTATTAGGGGGGTCTAACGCTGACGGTTCGATAGGGCCGGGGAGCTCGAGCCATACGATAACTATAGGGGGAGATATAGGGGGAGATATAGGGGGAGATATAGGGGGTATATGGGGTATTATGGGGTATAAGGGGGTGTTATGGGGGGTAGAAGGGGATATAGGAGGGTAGAAGGGGGTATAGGGTGGTAGAAGGGGATATAGGGTGGTAGAAGGGGGTATACGGGGGTATTAAGGGGTATAGGGGGGTATAATGGGGGTATAGGGGGGTATAGGGGGTTATTAAGGGGTATAGGGTGGTAGAAGGGGATATAGGGGGCTATTAAGGGGTATAGGGGGTTATTAAGGGGTATAGGGGGTTATTAAGGGGTATAGGGTGGTAGAAGGGGATATAGGGGGGTATTAAGGGGGGTAGAAGGGGATATAGGGGGGTATTAAGGGGTATAGGGTGGTAGAAGGGGGTATAGGGGGGTATTAAGGGGTATAGGGTGGTAGAAGGGGATATAGGGGGGTATTAAGGGGTATAGGGTGGTAGAAGGGGGTATAGGGGGTTATTAAGGGGTATAGGGTGGTAGAAGGGGATATAGGGGGGTATAATGGGAGTATAGGGGGGAATTAAGGGGGGTAGAAGGGGATATAGGGGGTATTAGGGGGTATAAGGGGGTGTTATGGGGTGTTAAGGGGGGTAGAAGGGGATATAGGGGGGTATTAAGGGGTATAGGGTGGTAGAAGGGGGTATAGAGGGTATAATGGGAGTATAGGGGGGAATTAAAGGGGGTAGAAGGGGATATAGGGGGGTATTAAGGGATATAGGGTGGTAGAAGGGAGTATAGGGGGTTATTAAGGGGTATAGGGTGGTGGAAGGGGGTGTATGGGGGTATTATGGAGTATTAGGGGTTGTTATGGGGTATTAAGGGGTGTAGAAGGGGACATAGGGGGGTAGTAGGGGGAATAGAGCGAAGTTAGGGGGGAATTAGGGGGAATTAAGGGGGCTAGAAGGGGATATAGGGGGTTATTAAGGGGTATAGGGGGGTATAATGGGGTATATGGGGCTATAATGGGGTATACGGGGCTATAATGGGGTATATGGGGCTATAATGGGGTATATGGGGCTATAATGGGGTATATGGGGCTATAATGGGGTATATGGGGGTATAATGGGGTATATGGGGGTATAATGGGGTATATGGGGGTATAATGGGGTATATGGGGTATAATGGGGTATATAGGGGTATAATGGGGTATATGGTTCTATAATGGGGTATATGGGGGTATAATGGGGTATATGGGGGTATAATGGGGTATATGGGGCTATAATGGGGTATATGGGGGTATAATGGGGTATATAGGGGTATAATGGGGTATATTATGGGGTCGGGTTGTGCAACATGGCAGACGGGTGGGTGCGGAAAAACGTCGGGAAACGCTGACGGTTCGATAGGGCCGGGGAGCTCGAGCCATAGGATAACTATGGGGGGAGATATAGGGGAGATATGGGGAGTATTAGGGGGTATTAGGGAGGTATAATGGGGAATAAGGGGGTATAGGGGGAGATATATGGGTATTAGGGGGAGAAATAGGGGTACTAGGGGTGTACTGGGGTATTAGGGGGGTATAATGGGGGATTAGGGGGGTAATAGGGGGAGATATAGGGGGATTAGGGGGGTATAATGGAGTATTAGGGGGGTATATAGGGGTATAATGGGGTATATGTGGGTATTAGGTGGTATAAGAGGGTATTAAGGGGATATAAGGGGGTATTAGGGCAGTATTAGGGGGGTATAATGGGGAATAAGGGGGTATGGGGGAGATATAGGGGGATTAGGGGGGTGTAATGGGGTATTAGGGCTGACGGTTTGATAGGGCCGGGGAGCTCGAGCCATACGATAACTATAGGGTTATAGGGGGACATATAGGGGGTATATGGGGGGTATATGGGGTATAAGGGGGTATTAGGGGGTATCATGGGGGGTAGAAGGGGATATAGGGGGGTAGAAGGGGTGTATTATGGGATATTAATGGGGTATTATGGGTTATATGGGATATTAATGCGGTATTATGGGCTATATGGGATATTAATGGGGTATGAATGGGGTATATGGGATATTAACGAGATATTATGGGCTATATGGGATATTAATGGGGTATTATGGGCTATATGGGATATTAATGGGGTATTATGGGGTATTATGGGCTATATGGGGTATTGATGGTATATTAATGGGGTACTATGGGGTATTATGGGATATTATGGGCTATATGGGATATGAATGGGGTATTATGGGCTATATGGGATATTAATGGGGTATTATGAGCTATATGGGGTATTATGGGATATTAATAGGGTATTATGGGCTATATGGGGTATTATGGGATATTAATGGGGTATTATGGGCTATATGGGGTATCAATGGGATAGTAATGGGGTATTATGGGGTATTATGAGATATTAATGGGGTATTATGGGCTATATGGGGTATTAATGGGGTATTATGGGCTATATGGGGTATTATTAATGGGGTATTATGGGCTATATGGGATATTAATGGGATATTATGGGCTATATAGGGTATTAATGGGATATTAATGGGGTATTATGGGCTATATGGGGTATTATTAATGGGGTATTATGGGCTATATGGGGTATATGGGGTATGAATGGGGTATTAATGGGGTATTATGGGCTATATGGGATATTAATGGGATATTATGGGCTGTATGGGATATTAATGGGATATTATGGGCTATATGGGATATTAATGGGATATTAATGGGGTATTATGGGCTATATGGGATATTAATGGGATATTATGGGCTATATGGGATATTAATGGGATATTAATGGGGTATTATGGGCTATATGGGATATTAATGGGGTATTATGGGCTATATGGGATATTAATGGGATATTATGGGCTATATGGGATATTAATGGGATATTAATGGGGTATTATGGGCTATATGGGATATTAATGGGGTATTATGGGCTATATGGGATATTAATGGGGTATTATGGGGTATTATGGGATATTAATGGGGTATTATGGGCTATATGGGGTATTAATGGGGTATTATGGGCTATATGGGATATTAATGGGATATTATGGGCTATATGGGATATTAATGGGATATTAATGGGGTATTATGGGCTATATGGGATATTAATGGGGTATTATGGGCTATATGGGATATTAATGGGGTATTATGGGGTATTATGGGATATTAATGGGGTATTATGGGCTATATGGGATATTAATGGGATATTATGGGCTATATGGGATATTAATGGGGTATTATGGGCTATATAGGGTATTAATGGGATATTAATGGGGTATTATGGGCTATATGGGATATTAATGGGATATTAATGGGGTATTATGGGCTATATGGTGTATTATGGGGTATATGGGGTATTAATGGGGTATTATGGGGTATATGGGGTATTAATGGGGTATTATGGGCTATATGGGGTATTAATGGGATATTAATGGGATATTATGGGCTATATGGGATATTAATGGTGTATTATGGGCTATATGGGGTATTATGGGCTATATGGGATATTAATGGGGTATTATGGGCTATATGGGATATTAATGGTGTATTATGGGCTGTATGGGGTATTAATGGGATGTTAATGGGGTATTATGGTCTATATGGGATATTAATGGGGTATTATGGGCTATATGGGATATGAATGGGGTATTATGGGCTATATGGGATATTAATGGTGTATTATGGGCTATATGGGGTATTATGGGCTATATGGGATATTAATGGGGTATTATGGGCTATATGGGATATTAATGGTGTATTATGGGCTGTATGGGGTATTAATGGGATGTTAATGGGGTATTATGGTCTATATGGGATATTAATGGGGTATCATGGGCTATATGGGATATGAATGGGGTATTATGGGCTATATGGGATATTAATGGGTTATTATGGGCTATATGGGGTAATAATGGGGTATTATGGTCTATATGGGGCATTAATGGGGTATTATGGGCTATATGGGATATTAATGGGGTATTATGGGCTATATGGGGTATTAATGGGGTATTATGGGCTATATGGGGCATTAATGGGGTATTATGGGCTATATGGGATATTAATGGGGTATTATGGGATATTATGGGCTACTAATGGGGTCTCACCACCACCAGGTTCCACATCCGAGCGGCTTCAGCCACCAACGTGGAGACGCTGCTGCAGCCGGGCATTAAAACCACCTTAATGGGGTCACTGTACAGCAGCTCGTACAGCAGCTGCGTCGCCTGGCCCGGGTCACACTATAAAACCAGTATAAACCATTATAAACCAGTATAAATCTATATGGACCAGTATGGGTCAGTATGGACCTATATGGACCGACCACCTTAATGGGGTCACTGTACAGCAGCTCGTACAGCAGCTGCGTCGCCTGGCCCGGGTCACACTATAAAACCAGTATAGACCATTATAAACCAGTATAAATCTATATGGACCAGTATGGGTCAGTATGGACCTATATGGACCGACCACCTTAATGGGGTCACTGTACAGCAGCTCGTACAGCAGCTGCGTCGCCTGGCCCGGGTCACACTATAAAACCAGTATAAACCATTATAAACCAGTATGGACCATTATAAATCAATATGGGTCAGTATGGACCTATATGGACCGACCACCTTAATGGGGTCACTGTACAGCAGCTCGTACAGCAGCTGCGTCGCCTGGCCTGGATCGCACTATGGGACCAGTATAGACCATTATAAACCAGTATGGACCATTATAAACCAGTATAAATCAATAGGGACCAGTATGGACCTATATGGACCGACCACCTTAATGGGGTCACTGTACAGCAGCTCGTACAGCAGCTGCGTCGCCTGGCCGGGGTCACACTATGGGACCAGTATAGACCATTATAAACCAGTATAGACCATTATAAACCAGTATGGACCAATATAGATCAATATGGACCAGTATGGAACCAGTATGGATCTATATGGACCAACCACCTTAATGGGGTCACTGTACAGCAGCTCGTACAGCAGCTGCGTCGCCTGGCCGGGGTCACACTATGGGACCAGTATAGACCATTATAAACCAGTATAGACCATTATAAACCAGTATGGACCAATATAGATCAATATGGGTCAGTATGGACCTATATGGACCGACCACCTTAATGGGGTCACTGTACAGCAGCTCGTACAGCAGCTGCGTCGCCTGGCCGGGGTCACACTATGGGACCAGTATAAACCATTATAAACCAGTATAAATCTATATGGACCAGTATAGGTCAGTATGGACCATTATGGACCAGTATGGGTCAGTATGGACCTATATGGACTGACCACCTTAATGGGGTCACTGTACAGCAGCTCATACAGCAGCTGCGTCGCCTGGCCCGGGTCACACTATGGGACCAGTATAAACCATTATAAACCAGTATGGACCAATATAGATCAATATGGACCAGTATGGGTCAGTATGGACCTATATGGACCGACCACCTTAATGGGGTCACTGTACAGCAGCTCGTACAGCAGCTGCGTCGCCTGGCCTGGGTCACACTATGGGACCAGTATAAACCATTATAAACCAGTATTGACCAATATAGATCAATATGGACCAATATAAATCAATAGGGACCAGTATGGACCTATATGGACTGACCACCTTAATGGGGTCACTGTACAGCAGCTCGTACAGCAGCTGCGTCGCCTGGCCTGGATCGCACTATGGGACCAGTATAAACCATTATAAACCAGTATAAATCTATATGGACCAGTATAAACCAGTATATATCCCCCCATATACCCTATTAACCCCATAGACCCTAATGACCCTATATCCCCCCATAGACCCTATTAACCCCATAGACCCTAATGACCCTATATCCCCCCATAGACCCTATTAACCCCATAGACCCTAATGACCCTATATCCCCCCATAGACCCTATTAACCCCATAGACCCTAATGACCCTATATCCCCCCATAGACCCGATTAACCCCATAGACCCTAATGACCCTATATCCCCCCATAGACCCTAATGACCCTATATCCCCCCATAGACCCTAATGACCCCATATCCCCCCATAGACCCCACTGACCCCATATCCCCCCAGAGCCCCATATTCTCCCATAGACGCTATCAACCCCATAGACCCCATATCCCCCCATAGACCCTATCAACCCCACAGACCCCATAGACCTTAATGACCCCATATCCCCCTCATACCCCCATATCCCCCCATAACCCCATAGACCCTATATCCCCTAATGACCCCATACCCCCTATAAGACCCTAATGACCCCATAGACCCCATAACCCCAATGACCCTATATACCCCTATTGATCCCCATAGACCCCAATAACCCCATAACCCTATATCCACCCCATAGACCCTATTAACCCCATATAACCCTATACCATACCTTACTATCGTGGTGTATGAGCCGTAGCTCATAGTCAGGCAGGATGTCATGGCGGCGGTTGACGTCCTCCATCACCCCATAGACCCCATAACCCCATAGACCCCATATAACCCCATAGACCCCATATAACCCCATAGACCCCATAACCCCATACAGACCCCATATAGACCCCATATAGACCCCATATAGACCCCATATAGACCCCATAGCCCTATTGAACCCCGTAGACCCCAATGACCCTATATCCCCCCATAGACCCCCATATCCCCCCCTAGCCCCATAGACCCTAATGACCCTATAGACTCCATAGACCCCCATAACCCCATAGACCCTATTAACCCCATAACCCTATAGACCCCATATATCCCCTATATCCCCCCATTACCCCATAGACCCTAATGACCCAATATACCCCCATATCCCCCCATAGACCCCAATGACCCCATATCCCCATATAGACCCCATGACCCCATACCCCTATATCCCCCCATAGACCCTAATGACCCCATAACCCCATATAGACCCCATAGACCCCATGTAGACCCCATAACCCCATATAGACCCCATATAGACCCCATATAGACCCCATATAGACCCCATAACCCCATATAGACCCCATATAGACCCCATAACCCCATACAGACCCTATATAGACCCCATAACCCCATATAGACCCCATATAGACCCCATAACCCCATATAGACCCCATATAGACCCCATATAGACCCCATATAGACCCCATAACCCCATATAGACCCCATATAGACCCCATATAGACCCCATATAGACCACATACTCCCCCATAACCCCATAGACCCCATGGACCCCATATTCCCCCATAGCCCCCCATAGCCTTAATGACCCTATAGACCCTAATGACCCTATATCCCCCCATAGACCCTAATGACCCCATATCCCCCCATAGACCCTAATGACCCCATAGACCCTAATGACCCTATATCCCCCCATAACCCCCCATACCCCCATATCCCCCATAGACCCTAATGACCCCATATCCCCCCATAGACCCTAATGACCCCATATCCCCCCATATCCCCCCATAGACCCTAATGACCCCATATCCCCCCATATCTCCCCATAGACCCTAATGACCCTATATCCCCCCATAGACCCTATTAACCCCATAGAGCCTAATGACCCTATATCCCCCCATAGCCCCCCATAGACCCCAATGACCCTATATCCCCCCATATCCCCCCATAGACCCTAATGACCCCATATCCCCCCATAGACCCTAATGACCCCATATCCCCCCATAGACCCTAATGACCCTATATCCCCCCATAGCCCCACATAGACCCTAATGACCCTATATCCCCCTATAACCCCATGCCCCCCCATAGACCCCAATGACCCCATATCCCCCCATAGACCCTAATGACCCTATATCCCCCCATATCCCCCCATAACCCCATATCCCCCTATAACCCCATATCCCCCCATACCCCCATATCCCCCCATAGACCCTAATGACCCTATATACCCCCATATCCCCCTATAGACTCCATAACCCCATATCTTCCAATAGATCCTATAGACCCTAATGACCCTATATCCCCCCATAGCCTTAATGACCCTATACCCCCCTATATCCTCATAGACCCTATTGACCCCATACCCCCCCATAGACCCCCATACCCCCCCATAGACTCCATCACCCCATACCCCCCCATAACCCCATAGACCCTATTGACCCTATATCCCCCCATAGACCCCCATATCCCCCTGTAGCCCCCTATAGACTCCATAACCCCATAGCCCCCCATCACCCCATACCCCCCATAGCCCCATATCCCCCCATAGACCCCAATAACCCTATAGACCCCAATAACCCCATATAGACCCTATTAACCCTAATGACCCTATAGACCCCATAGACTCCTTAATGACCCTATAGACCCCCATTACCCCCCCATATCCACCCCTAGGACCCCCATAGCCCCCCATATACCCCCCCCATAACCCCATAGACCCCATATAGACCCCAATAACCCCATAGACCCCCATAGACCCTATTAACCCCATATCCCCATACCTTACTATCATGGTGTATGAGCCTGAGCTCATAGTCGGGCAGGATGTCATGGCGGCGGTTGACGTCCTCCATCACCCCATAGACCCCATAACCCCATAGACCCCAATAACCCCATAGACCACATAACCCCATATATCCCCTATATCCCCTATATCCCCCATAACCCCCCTACATCCCCCCATAGACCCTAATGACCCCATACCCCCCCATAGCCCCATATCCCCCCATAGCCTTAAGCACCCTATATCCCCCTATAGCCCTATTGATCCCCATAGCCCCCCATATCACCCCATACCCGCCCATCACCCCATAGACCCTAATGACCCCATATCCCCCTATAGACCCCAATAACCCCATACCCCCCCATCACCCCATAGACCCCAATGACCCTATTAACCCCAATGACCCTATATCCCCCCATAGCCCCATATCCCCCCATAGACCCTAATGACCCCATATCCCCCAATAGACCCTAATGACCCTATATTCGCCATAACCCCCATATCCCCCCATTGTCCCATACCCCCCCATATCCCCCCATAGACCCTAATGACCCTATATCCCCCCATAACCCCATATCCCCCCATAGACCCCCATAACCCCATATCCCCCCATAGACCCTAATGACCCCATATCCCCCCATAGATCCTAATGACTCTATAGACCCTATTAACCCCATAACCCCATATAGACCCCATATAGACCCCAATAACCCTATAACCCCATATATCCCCTATAACCCCCCATTACCCCATAGACCCTAATGACCCCATATCCCCCCATAACCCCATAATCCCATATAGACCCCAATAACCCTATAGACCCTATAGACCCTATATCCCCCCATAGACCCTAATGACCCTATATCCCCCCATAGACCCTAATGACCCTATATCCCCCCATAGACCCTATATCCCCCCATAGACCCTAATGACCCCATATCCCCCATAGACCCTAATGACCCCATATCCCCCCATAGACCCTAATGACCCTATATCCCCCCATAGACCCTAATGACCCCATATCCCCCCATAGACCCTAATGACCCCATATCCCCCCATAGACCCTAATGACCCTATATCCCCCTATAACCCTATATCCCCCCATAGACCCTAATGACCCTATATCCCCCCATACCCCCCCATAACCCCATAGACCCCATATCCCCCCATAGACCCTAATGACCCTATATCCCCCCATAGACCCTATTAACCCCATAGACCCTAATGACCCTATATCCCCATATACCCCCATACCCCCCCATAACCCCATAGACCCCATATACCCCCATAGACCCTAATGACCCTATATCCCCCTATAACCCCATAACCCCATATAGACCCCAATAACCCTATAGACCCTATAGACCCTATATCCCCCCATAGACCCTATACCCCCCATAGCCCTATTGATCCCTATAGACCCCAATGACCCTATATCCCCCCATAGACCCTAATAACCCCATAACCCCATACAGACCCCATAACCCCCATAGACCCCCACACACCCCCATAACCCCATAGACCCTAATGACCCCATAGACCCTAATGACCCCATAGACCCTAATGACCCCATATCCCCCATACCCCCCTATATCCCCCCATATCCCCCCATTACCCCATAGACCCTAATGACCCCATAGACCCCAATGACCCCATATCCCCCTATATCCCCTCCATATCTCCCCATATCCACCCCTAGGACCCCCATAGACCCCCATATATCCCCCCCATAACCCCATAGACCCCATATAGACCCCAATAACCCCATAACCCCAATAACCCCATATAGACCCTATAGACCCCATAGACCCCATACCTTACTATCATGGTGTATGAGCCATAGCTCGTAGTCGGGCAGGATGTCATGGCGGCGGTTGACGTCCTCCATCACCCCATAGACCCCATAACCCCATAGACCCCATATAGACCCCATATAGACCCCATATAGACCCCATATCCCCCCATAACCCCATATAGACCCCATATAGACCCCATATAGACCCCATAACCCCATATAGACCCCATATAGACCCCATAACCCCATATAGACCCCATAACCCCATATAGACCCCATATAGACCCCATATAGACCCTATAGACCCCATATCCCCCCATAGACCCTATAGACCCCATATCCCCCCATAGACCCTAATGACCCCATATCCCCCCATATCCCCCCATAGACCCTATTAACCCCATAGACCCCAATGACCCCATATCCCCCCATAGACCCTATTAACCCCATAAACCCCAATGACCCCATAACCCCCATAGACCCTATTAACCCCATAGACCCTAATGACCCTATATCCCCACATATCCCCCCATAGACCCTAATGACCCTATATCCCCCCATAGACCCTAATGACCCTATATCCCCCCATAGACCCCCATATCCCCCTACAGACCCTAATGACCCTATATCCCCCCATAACCCCATATAGACCCTAATGACCCCATAGCCCCCCATAGCCCCCCATTATCCCCTCCTAGGACCCCCATATCCCCCCTAGGACCTCCACATCCCCCCATACCCCCCTATAGACCCCATAACCCCAATAACCCCATAGACCCCATAACCCCATAGACCCTATTAACCCCATAACCCCATATATCCCATATAACCCCATATAAACCCCATTGACCCTATAACCCACCTTACTATCATGGTGTATGAGCCTCAGTTCATAGTCGGGCAGGATGTCATGGCGGCGGTTGACGTCCTCCAGCGCCATGTTTACGGCTGGCAGACAGGCCTGACCGCCCGGCCACCCCCCGCTCATGGGGAACAGCGCCCCCACGTGGATCAACTTGCGAACTGCAGCCACGGGGGGCGGCGAGAACAGACCCCCAATGAGAGCGAGCAGCGCCCACCCCCATTGATTACAATGGGGGCCTATGGGGGGCGAGAGGAGACCCCAGCCCAGGGCCAATAGAGCCCACCCACCCATATTATAATGGGGTGGGGGGCTTATGGCCCAGCCCCATTGATTAGAATGGGGTGGGGGGCTTATGGGGTGGGGGGGGGCCATGAGACCCCAACCCAAGGCCGGCAGAGCCCCCCCCCCTTGATTATAATGGGGTGGGGGGCTTATGGCCCAGCCCCATTGATTAGAATGGGGAGGGGGGCTTATGGCCTCCCCCCATTGATTAGAATGGGGTGGGGGGCTTATGGGGTGGGGGGGGGCCATGAGACCCCAACCCAAGGCCGGCAGAGCCCACCCCCATTGATTATAATGGGGAGGGGGGCTTATGGCCCAGCCCCATTGATTAGAATAGGGTGGGGGGCTTATGGCCCAGCCCCATTGATTATAATGGGGAGGGGGGCTTATGGCCCAGCCCCATTGATTAGAATAGGGTGGGGGGCTTATGGCCCAGCCCCATTGATTATAATGGGGAGGGGGGCTTATGGCCCACCCCCCTTTATTACAATGGGGGCCTATGGGGGGCGATAGGAGACCCCAACCCAAGGCCGGCAGAGCCCACCCCCATTGATTAGAATGGGGTGGGGGGCTTATGGCCCAGCCCCATTGATTAGAATGGGGTGGGGGGCTTATGGCCCAGCCCCATTGATTAGAATGGGGTGGGGGGCTTATAGCCCACCCCCCTTTATTACAATGGGGGCCTATGGGGGGCGAGAGGAGACCCCAGCCCAAGGCCAGCAGAGCCCAGCCCCATTGATTAGAATGGGGTGGGGGGCTTATGGCCTCCCCCCATTGATTAGAATGGGGTGGGGGGCTTATGGCCCAGCCCCATTGATTAGAATGGGGTGGGGGGCTTATGGCCCACCCCCATTGATTAGAATGGGGTGGGGGGCTTATGGCCCAGCCCCATTGATTAGAATGGGGTGGGGGGCTTATGGCCCAGCCCCATTGATTAGAATGGGGGCCTATGGGGTGGGGGGGGGCCATGAGACCCCAACCCAGGCCCAGCACAGCCCAGCCCCATTGATTAGAATGGGGTGGGGGGCTTATGGCCCACCCCCCTTTATTATAATGGGGGCCTATGGGGTGGGGGGGGGGCATGAGACCCCAACCCAAGGCCAGCAGAGCCCACCCCCCACTATTATAATGGGGTGGGGGGTTTATGGCCCACCCCCATTGATTAGAATGGGGTGGGGGCTTTATGGCCCAGCCCCATTGATTAGAATAGGGTGGGGGGCTTATGGCCCAGCCCCATTGATTAGAATGGGGTGGGGGGCTTATGGCCCAGCCCCATTGATTAGAATGGGGAGGGGGGCTTATGGCCCAGCCCCATTGATTATAATGGGGTGGGGGGCTTATGGCCCACCCCCCCTTATTATAATGGGGTGGGGGGCTTATGGCCCACCCCCATTGATTATAATGGGGTGGGGGGTTTATGGCCCAGCCCCATTGATTATAATAGGGTGGGGGGCTTATGGGGTGAGGGGAGGTTAAGAGACCCCAACCCAAGGCCAGCAGAGCCCACCCACCCATTGAATGGGGAGGGGGGGAGAGACCCCAAGTAAGAGCCCACCGACCCATATTAGAATGGGGGGGGGATGGGGGTCGTATGGGGCTAGGGGTCGCTATGGGGATGGGGAGGGGGGCTATAGGGCTGGGGAGGTAGCTATGGGGCTGGGGGGAAGCTATGGGGCTGGGGAGGGGGGCTATAGGGCTGGGGGGGAGCTATGGGGATGGGGAGGGGGGCTATAGGGCTGGGGGGGGGGGGCTATGGGGCTGGGGGGTTGATGGGGGTCTCTATGGGGCTGGGGGAAGCAGGGATTGGGGTCTCTATGGGGCACAGGGGGAGCTATGGGGCTGGGGGGGATGATGGGGATGGGGATGGGGGGGATAAGGGGAAATATGGGGCTGGGGAGGGGGGCTATAGGGCTGGGGGGGGGGGGGGCTATGGGGCTGAGGGGAGGAGGGGTAGGGGGATCTATGGGGCTGGGGGGCCTATGGGGCTCAGGGTAAGCAGGGATGGGGGTCGCTATGGGGCTCAGGGGTCGCTATGGGGCTGGAGGGAGGAGGGATGGGGGTCGCTATGGGGCTAGGGGTCGCTATGGGGCTGGGGAGGGGGGCTATAGGGCTGGGGAGGTAGCTATAGGGCTAGGGGGAAGCTATGGGGCTGGGGAGGGGGGCTATAGGGCTGGGGAGGAAGCTATGGGGCTCAGGGGGGTCGCTATGGGGCTCAGGGGGGTCGCTATGGGGCTCAGGGGGGTCGCTATGGGGCTCAGGGGGGTCGCTATGGGGCTCAGGGGGGTCGCTATGGGGCTGGGGGGCCAAGAGACCCCGAGTGAGAAGAGCCCAGCCGGCCTTATTATAATGGGGGGGGGGATGGGGGTCGTATGGGGTTGGGGGGGGATGTGGGGGGATATGGGGTGGGGTGGGGGTCGGGGGGGGCCGCCATGGGGCTGAGGGGTTTAATGGGGCCGGAGCTGCGCCATGGCGGAGGGAGGGGAGGGAGAAAATGGGGGGGGGGGGCGGGGAATGGGGAGGGGCTTGGGGGGGGAGGGGCTTGGGGTGGGGGGGGGGGGGGGATAATGGGACGGGATGATGGGATGGGGGGGGATATGGGGGGATATGGGGATGGGGGTTCGCTATAGGGCTGGGAGGGGGGTTGTGGGGCTGGGGATAGGGGCTATGGGGCTCAGGTGTTGCTATGGGGCTGGGGGGTATGGGGTGGGGGGGGCTATGGGGCTGAGAGGGGGGCTATAGGGCTGGGGGGAGCTATGGGGCTGGGGGGTCGCTATGGGGCTGGGGATCGCTATGGGGCTCAGGGTAAGCAGGGATGGGGGGATCTATGGGGCACAGGGGGAGCTATAGGGCTGGGGGTTGCTATGGGGCTGGGGAGGGGGGCTATAGGGCTGGGGGGGGAGCTATGGGGCTCAGGGGGGAGCTATGGGGCTCAGGGTAAGCAGGGATGGGGGTAGCTATGGGGCTGGGGGGGAGCTATGGGGCTCAGGTGTTGCTATGGGGCTGGGGGGTATGGGGTGGGGGGGGCTATGGGGCTGAGAGGGGGGCTATAGGGCTGGGGGGCTATGGGGGTCGCTATGGGGCTGGGGAGGGGGGCTATAGGGCTGGGGGGGGTCGCTATGGGGCTGGGGGCAGGAGTGATGGGGGTCGCTATGGGGCTGGGGGGGAGCTATGGGGCTGGGGCTGGGGGTTATAGGGCTGGGGGGAGAGCTATAGGGCTGGGGGGCTATGGGGGTCGCTATGGGGCTGGGGAGGGGGGCTATAGGGCTGGGAGGGGAGCTATGGGGCTGGGGAGGGGGGCTATAGGGCTGGGGGGGAGCTATGGGGCTGGGGGAGGAGCTATGGGGCTGGGGCTGGGGGTTATAGGGCTGGGGGGCTATGGGGGTCGCTATGGGGCTGGGAAAGGGGTTGTGGGGCTGGGGATAGGGGCTATGGGGCTCAGGTGTTGCTATGGGGCTGGGGGGTATGGGGTGGGGGGGGCTATGGGGCTGAGAGGGGGGCTATAGGGCTGGGGGGCTATGGGGGTCGCTATGGGGCTGGGGAGGGGGGTTATAGGGCTGGGGGGGGGAGCTATGGGGCTCAGGGGGGAGCTATGGGGCTGGGGGCAGGAGGGATGGGGGTCGCTATGGGGCTGGGGGGGAGCTATGGGGCTGGGGCTGGGGGTTATAGGGCTGGGGGGAGAGCTATAGGGCTGGGGGGCTATGGGGGTCGCTATGGGGCTGGGGAGGGGGGCTATAGGGCTGGGGGGGGGAGCTATGGGGCTCACGGGGGAGCTATGGGGCTGGGGGCAGGAGTGATGGGGGTCGCTATGGGGCTGGGGGGGAGCTATGGGGCTGGGGGGGAGCTATAGGGCTGGAGGGGGAGCTATGGGGCTGGGGAGGGGGGCTATAGGGCTGGGGGTCGCTATGGGGCTGGGGCTGGGGGTTATAGGGCTGGGGGGAAAGCTATAGGGCTGGGGGGCTATGGGGGTCGCTATGGGGCTGGGAAAGGGGTTGTGGGGCTGGGGATAGGGGCTATGGGGCTCAGGTGTTGCTATGGGGCTGGGGGGTATGGGGTGGGGGGGGCTATGGGGCTCAGGGGGAGCTATAGGGCTGGGGGGCTATGGGGGTCGCTATGGGGCTGGGGAGGGGGGCTATAGGGCTGGGGGGGGAGCTATGGGGCTGGGGGGGAGCTATGGGGCTGGGGGCAGGAGTGATGGGGGTCGCTATGGGGCTGGGGGGGAGCTATGGGGCTGGGGCTGGGGGTTATAGGGCTGGGGGGAGAGCTATAGGGCTGGGGGGCTATGGGGGTCGCTATGGGGCTGGGGAGGGGGGCTATAGGGCTGGGGGGGGGAGCTATGGGGCTCAGGGGGGAGCTATGGGGCTCAGGGGGGAGCTATGGGGCTGGGGCTGGGGGTTATAGGGCTGGGGGGAGAGCTATAGGGCTGGGGGGCTATGGGGGTCGCTATGGGGCTGGGAAAGGGGTTGTGGGGCTGGGGATAGGGGCTATGGGGCTCAGGTGTTGCTATGGGGCTGGGGGGTATGGGGTGGGGGGGGCTATGGGGCTCAGGTGGGAGCTATGGGGCTGGGGAGGGGGGCTATAGGGTTGGGGGGGAGCTATGGGGCTGGGGGCAGCTATAGGGCTGGGTGGGAGCTATGGGGCTGGGGAGGTAGCTAAGGGTCTGAGAGGGGGGCTATGGGGCTGGGGGGGATGATGGAGCTGGAGGGAGGAGGGATGGGGGGATCTATGGGGCACAGGGGGAGCTATGGGGCTGGGAGGGCTATGGGGCTGGGGGGGTTGTAGTGGCTGGGTGTCTCTATGGGGCTGGGAGGGTTGTAGTGGCTGGGGGTCGCTATGGGGCTGGGGAGGAGGGCTATAGGGTTGGGGGGTCGCTATGGGGCTGGGGGGGGCTATGGGGTCTGTGGGTCCCTATGGGGTGTGGGGCAGGGGCGCTATGGGGCTGGGGGGGGGGGGTCACTTACCGGAGGGGGGTCGACGAACTGTGGGGTGGGAAGGGGGGAGAACAGCATCAGTGGGGAGCAGCGCCCCATAGAACAACACAGAACCCCATAGGATCCCATAGGAACACATAGAACCCCATAGGATCCCATAGGAACCCATAGAACCCCATAGGATCCCATAGAACCCCATAGGATCCCATAGGAACCCATAGGACCCCATAGAAACCCATAGGATCCCATAGGAACCCATAGGAACCCATAGGATCCCATAGGAACCCATAGAAACCCATAGAACCCCATAGGAACCCGTAGAATCCCATAAGAACCCATAGAACCCCATAGAACCCCATAGAACCCCATAGGAACCCCATAGGATCCCATAGGAACCCATAGGAACCCCCAGAACACCCATATCCCCCCCTAGAACCCCAATACCCCCCCATACCCCCCCATATCCCCCCTTAGGACCCCAATATCCCCCCCCAGAACCCCCATATCCCCCCTATATCCCCTCATATCCCCCCTATATCTCCCCATATCCCCACATATCCCCCCATATCTCCCCATAGGACCCTCATATCCCCCCATATTCCCCCCTAAGGCCCCATAGGACCCCCATATCCCCCCCTAGGACCCCAATATCCCCCCCTAGGACCCTATAGGACCCCCATATCCCCTCATATCCCCCTATATCCCCCCCCCAGGACCCCCATATCCCCCCATAGGACCCCAATATCCCCCCCTAGGACCCTCATACTCCCCCATATCCCCCCCTAAGGCCCCATAGGACCCCCATATCCCCCCCTAGGACCCCAATACCCCCCCATATCTCCCCCTAGGACCCTCTTAGGACCCCCATATCCCCCCCTAGGACCCCAATACCCCCCCATATCTCCCCCTAGGACCCTCTTAGGACCCCCATATCCCCCCCTAAGGCCCCATAGGACCCCCATATCCCCCCTAGGACCCCTATATCCCCCCATTTCCCCCCCATGTCCCCCCCTAGGACCCTCTTAGGACCCCCATATCCCCCCATATACCCCCCATACCCCCCCTAGGACCCCAATATCCCCCCCTAGGACCCTCATACTCCCCCATATCCCCCCCTAGGATCCCAATATCCCCCCATATCTCCCCCTAGGACCCTCTTAGGACCCCCATATCCCCCCATATCCCCCACTAAGGCCCCATAGGACCCCCATATCCCCCCCTAGGACCCCAATATACCCCATATCTCCCCCTAGGACCCCAATATCCCCCCATATCCCCCCATAACTCCCATATCTCCCCATAGGACCCCCATATCCCCCCCATATCCCCCCATATCTCCCCCTAGGACCCTCTTAGGACCCCCATATCCCCCCATATCTCCCCCTAGGACCCTCTTAGGACCCCCATATCCCCCTTATATCCCCCCCTAAGCCCCATAGGACCCCATTATCCCCCCATATCCCCCCATATCCCCTCCTCACTCTCGCAGACGGGTTTGGGGTGGCTCCAGGTCCCGCTACGGGTGCAGTCGCTGCAGTCGCTGCCCACCAGCCTGAACCCCATATACCCCCATATACCCCCATATCCCCCATATCCCCTTATATCCCCCCCATACCACTCCATATCCCCCCTAAACTCCCCTAGGACCCCCATATCTCCCCATATTCCCCTCATATCCCCCCTATATCCCCCCCTAGGACCCCCATATCCCCCCATAGGACCCTCTAGGACCCCCATATCCCCCCATATACCCCCCTTATCCCCCCTATATCCCCCCATATCCCCCTTATATCCCCCCATACCCCCCTATATTCCCCCATAGGTCCCCCATATCCCCCCATAACCCCCCACATACCCCCCTAGTATCCCCATACCCCCCCAATACCCCCCCTAGGACCCCCATATCCCCCCTATATCCCCTTATATACCCCCTGTATCCCCCCCCTATATCCCTCATATCCCCCCATATCCCCCCCATACCACCCCATATCCCCCCCTAGGACCCTCATACCCCCCCATACACCCCCATAGGACCCCAATATCCCCCCCTAGGAGCCCCATATTTCCCCATATCCCCCCGTAGGACCCTCTAGGACCCCCCTCTCCCCCCATATCCCCCTTATATCCCCCCATATCCCCCCCATATCCCCCATATCCCCCCCTAGGACCCTATAGGACCCCATTATCCCCCCCATATCCCCTCCTCACTCTCGCAGACGGGTTTGGGGTGGCTCCACGTCCCGCTGCGGGTGCAGTCGCTGCGGTCGCTGCCCACCAGCCTGAACCCCATATACCCCCATATACCCCCACATCCCCCTATATCCCCCTCATATCCCCCCTATATCCCCCCATATCCCCCCTATATCCACCCCATATACCCCCCATATCCCCCTATATCACCCCATACCCCCCTGTATCCACCCCATATCCCCTTATATCCCCCCCATACCACTCCATATCCCCCCTAAACTCCCCTAGGACCCCCATATCCCCGCATTGGACCCTCTAGAACCCCTATATCTCCCCCTAGGACCCTCTTAGGACCCCCATATCCCCCCCTAGGACCCCCATATCCCCCCATACACCCCCATATCCCCCCCTAGGACCCCCATATCCCCCTATATCCCCCCCTAGGACCCCAATATCCCCCCATATCCCCCCCTAGGACCCCCATATCTCCCCCTATATCCCCCCTAGGACCCCAATATCCCCCCATAGGACCCTCTAGGACCCCCATCTCCCCCCATATCCCCCCATATACCCTCATATACCCCCTAAGCCCCATAGGACCCCCATATCCCCCCATATCTCCCCCTAGGACCCTCTTAGGACCCCCATATCCCCCCCTAGGACCCCAATATCCCCCCCTAAGCCCCATAGGACCCCCATATCCCCCCCTAGGACCCCCATATCTCCCCCTAAATCTCCCCCTAGGACCCTCTTAGGACCCCCATATCCCCCCCTAGGACCCCCATATCCCCCCATATCACCCCCATCTCCCCCCATATCTCCCCATAGGACCCTCTAGGACCCCCATCTCCCCCCATCTCCCCCTGTATCCCCCCCTAGCACCCTCTAGGAACCCCATTTCCCCCCATATACCCCCCTAGGACCCCCATATCCCCCCTAGGACACCAATATCCCCCCATATCCCCCCATAACCCCCATATCTCCCCCTAGAACCCTCATACCCCCCCATATCTCCCCCTAGGACCCTCTTAGGACCCCCATATCCCCCCATATCCCCCCCTAAGGCCCCATAGGACCCCCATATCCCCCCCTAGGACCCCAATACCCCCCCATATCTCCCCCTAGGACCCTCTTAGGACCCCCATATCCCCCCATATCTCCCCCTAGGACCCTCTTAGGACCCCCATATCCCCCCCTAGGACCCTCATACCCCCCCATATCCCCCCCTAGGACCCCAATATCCCCCCATATCCCCCCCTAGGACCCCAATATCCCCCCATATCCCCCCCTAGGACCCCAATATCCCCCCATATCCCCCCGTAGGACCCCAATATCCCCCCTTATACCCCCCTAGGACCCCAATATCCCCCCATATCCCCCCCTAGGACCCCAATATCCCCCCATATCCCCCCCATATCCCCCCATATCTTCCCATAGGACCCCCATCTCCCCCCCTAGGTCCCCCATCTCCCCCCATAGGACCCCCTAGGACCCCCATATCCCCCCCTATATGCCCTATATCCCCTATATGCCCTATATGCCCTCACTCTCGCAGACGGGTTTGGGGTGGCTCCATGTCCCGCTGCGGGTGCAGTCGCTGCGGTCGCTGCCCACCAGCCTGACCCCCATATACCCCCATATACCCCCATATCCCCATATATCCACCCCATATACCCCCATATACCCCCCATATCTCCCCCATATCTCCCCCCATCTCCCCCCATATCCCCCCTATATCCCCCCATATACCCCCTTAGGACCCCAATATCTCCCCATAGGACCCTCTAGGACCACCATCTCCCCCCATCTCCCCCTATATCCCCCCCTATCCCTCTTAGGACCCCCATATCCCCCCCTAGGACCCCAATATCCCCCCATATCCCCCCCTAGGACCCCATTTCCCCCCCTTATCCCCCCCTAGGACCCTCTTAGGACCCCCATATCCCCCCCTAGGACCCCCATATCCCCCCATATCCCCCCCTAGGACCCCCATATCTCCCCCTATATCCCCCCCTAGGACCCCAATATCCCCCCATATCCCCCCCTAGGACCCCCATATCTCCCCCTATATCCCCCCTAGGACCCCAATATCTCCCCATAGGACCCTCTAGGACCCCAATATCCCCCGATATCCCCCCCTAGGACCCTCTTAGGACCCCCATATTCCCCCCTAGGACCCCCAATATCCCCCCATATCCCCTTATATCCCCCCATATCCCACCCTATCCCTCTTAGGACCCCCATATCTCCCTTATATCCCCCCATATCCCCCATAGGACCCCAATATCCCCCCATTTCCCCCCCATAACCCCTCTAGGACCCTCTTAGGACCCCCATATCCCCCCATATCTCCCCATAGGACCCCATTATCCCCCCCATATACCCCCCTAAGCCCCATAGGACCCCCATATCCCCTCCTCACTCTCGCAGACGGGTTTGGGGTGGCTCCAGGTCCCGCTGCGGGTGCAGTCGCTGCGGTCGCTGCCCACCAGCCTGAACCCCATATACCCCCATATACCCCCATATCCCCCCCTATCCCTCTTAGGACCCCCATATCCCCCCCTAGGACCCCTATATCCCCCCATCTCCCCCCATATCTCCCCTATATCCCCTCATAACCCCCATATCCCCCCTATATCCCCCCATAACCCCCATATATCTCCCCATATACCCCCCATAACCCCCATATCCCCCCCATATCCCCCCATATCTCCCCCTAGGACCCTCTTAGGACCCCCATATCCCCCCATATCCCCCCCTAGGACACCAATATCCCCCCCTAGGACCCCCATATCCCCCCATACCCCCCCTAGGACCCCAATATACCCCCCTAGAACCCTCATACCCCCCCATATCTCCCCATAGGACCCCATATCCCCCCCATATCCCCCCATATCTCTCCCTAGGACCCTCTTAGGACCCCCATATCCCCCCATATCCCCCCCTAGGACCCCCATACCCCCCTATATCCCCCCTTCTCCCCCCATATCCCCCCTATATCCCCCCATATCCCCCCGTAGGACCCCAATATCCCCCCATATCTCCCCCTAGGACCCTCTTAGGACCCCCATATCCCCCTTATATCCCCCCATATCCCCCCATAGGACCCCAATATCCCCCCATTTCCCCCCCATACCCCCCCATATCCCCCCATATCTCCCCATATCCCCCCATATCCCCTCCTCACTCTCGCAGACGGGTTTGGGGTGGCTCCATGTCCCGCTGCGGGTGCAGTCGCTGCGGTCGCTGCCCACCAGCCTGAACCCCATATACCCCCATATACCCCCCATATCCCCCCATACCCCCCCTATATCCCCCCATCTCCCCCCATATCTCCCCTATATCCCCCCATCTCCCCCCATATCCCCCCTATATCCCCTCATACCTCCCACAGGACCCCAATATCCCCCCCTAGGACCCTCATACCCCCCCATATCTCCCCCTAGGACCCTCTTAGGACCCCCATATCCCCCCATATCCCCCCCTAGGACACCAATATCCCCTCCTAGGACCCCCATATCCCCCCATACCTCCCCATATCCCCCCCATATCCCCTTATATCACCCCATATCCCCCCCTAGGACCCTCTAGGACCCCCATATCCCCCCCTAGGACCCTCTTAGGACCCCCATATCCCCCCATATCCCCCCCATACACCCCCATAGGACCCCATTATCCCCTCCTCACTCTCGCAGACGGGTTTGGGGTGGCTCCACGTCCCGCTGCGGGTGCAGTCGCTGCGGTCGCTGCCCACCAGCCTGAACCCCATATACCCCCATATACCCCCATATCCCCCTATATACCCCCCATATCCCCCCATATCCCCCTATATCCCCCCTATATCCCCTCATACCCCCCCTATATCCCCCCATACCCCCCCTAGGACCCTCATACTCCCCCATATACCCCCCTAGGATCCCAATATCCCCCCATATCTCCCCCTAGGACCCTCTTAGGACCCCCATATCCCCCCCTAGGACCCCCAATATCCCCCCATATCCCCCCCCTAGGACCCCAATATCCCCCCATATCCCCCCCATAACCCCTCTAGGACCCTCTTAGGACCCCTAAATCCCCCCATAACCCCCCTATATCCCCCCCCAGGACCCCCATATCCCCCCCTAGGACCCCCATATCCCCCCCCTAGGACCCTCTTAGGACCCCAATATCTCCCCTAGGACCCCAATACCCCCCCATAGGACCCCCATATCCCCCCCTAGGACCCCCATATCCCCCCATATCCCCCCCTAAGCCCCATAGGACCCCATTATCCCCCCCATATCCCCTCCTCACTCTCGCAGACGGGTTTGGGGTGGCTCCACGTCCCGCTGCGGGTGCAGTCGCTGCGGTCGCTGCCCACCAGCCTGAACCCGGGGTCGCAGCTGAACTCGGCCCATGAACCTTCCACGGGGACCCGGGAACCTTCTTTAATATGGTCCATCCCCATCGGGACCACGCGGCCGTTCTCAAGGCTCAGGTGGAGTCTGGGGCACGTCCGCACTGCAACCAATGGGAACGTATAGGAACACTATGGGAAACCTATAGGAACCCTATAGGAACCCAATAGGAACCAATAGGAACCAATAGGAGCCCTATAGGAGCCCAATAAGACCCCAATAGGAGCCCAATAAGACCCCAATAGGAGTCCTATAAGACCCCAATAGGAGTCCTATAAGACCCCAATAGGAGCCCTATAGGATCCCAATAAGAGACCTATAGGAACCCAATAGGAGCCCTATAGGACCTCAATAGGAGCCCAAAAGGAGCCCTATAGGAGCCCTATAGGATCCCAATAAGAGACCTATAGGAACCCAATATGACCCCAATAGGAACCCAATAGGAACCAATAGGAGCCCTATAGGAACCAATGGGAGCCCTATAGGAGCCCTATAGGAGCCCTATAGGTTCTCAAGGCTCAGGTGGAGTCTGGGGCACGTCCGCACTGCAAGCAATGGGAACGTATAGGAAACATATAGGAGATCCATAGGAATCCAATAGGAATCAATAATAATCAATAGGAGCCCTATAGGAACCAATAGGAACCAATAGGAGCCAATAAGAACCAATAGGATCTTATAGGAACCAATAGGAGCCCTATAGGAGTCCTATAAGATCCTAATATGGCCCCAATAGAAGCTCTATAGAAGCCCTATAGGAGTCCTATAGGATCGCAATAGGAGCCCTATAGGAACCAATAGGAGCCCAATAGGAGCCCTATAGGATCACAATGGGAACCCAATAGGAGCCCTATAGGAGCCCTATAGGAGCCCAATAGGAGCCCTATAGGATCACAATAAGAACCCAATAGGAGCCCTATAGGATCCCAAAAGGAGTCCTATAAGACCCCAATAGGAGCCCTATAGGATCCCAATAAGAGACCTATAGGAACCCAATAGGAGCCCTATAGGACCTCAATAGGAGCCCAAAAGGAGCCCTATAGGAGCCCTATAGGATCACAATAGGAGCCCAATAGGAACCCAGTAGGATCCCAATTGGAACCCTATAGGAACCAATAGGAACCAATAGAAGCCCTATAGGAACCAATGGGAGCCCTATATGAGCCCTATAGGTTCTCAAGGCTCAGGTGGAGCTTGGGGCACGTCCGCACTGCAAGCAATGGGAACGTATAGGAACATATAGGAGATCCATAGGAGACACATAGGAACCAATAGGAGCCCTATAGGACCTCAATAGGAACCCAATAGGAGCCCTATAGGAGCCCTATAGGAGCCCTATAGGTTCTCAAGGCTCAGGTGGAGTCTGGGGCACGTCCGCACTGCAAACAATGGGAACATATAGGAACATATAGGAAATATATAGGAAACATATAGGAGATCCATAGGAATCCAATAAGACCCCAGATCCCCCCTTAAGACCCCATTTAGACCCCAAATCCCACCTTAAGACCCCAAATCCCCCCTTAAGACCCCATTAAGACCCCAATAACCCCATCAGGACCCCAATAAGATCCCAAATCCCCCCTTAAGACCCCAATAAGACCCCAAATCCCCCCTTAAGGCCCCAATAAGACCCCATTAAGACCCCAAATCCCCCTTTAAGACCCCCGTAGGACCCCCTTAAGACCCCATTAAGCCCCCAAATCCCCCCTTAAGACCCCAAATCCCACCTTAAGACCCCAATAAGACACTAATAGCCCCATTAACCCCATTAAGACCCTAATAGCCCCCTTAAGACCCCAATAAGACCCCAAATCCCCCCTTAAGGCCCCAATAAGACCCCAATAAGACCCCAAATCCCCCCTTAAGACCCCAATAGCCCCCCTTAAGACCCCATTAAGACCCCAAATCCCCCCTTAAGACCCCATTAAGACCCCAAATCCCCCCTTAAGACCCCAAATCCCCCCTTAAGACCCCAATAGACCCCAATAAGACCCCATTAAGACCCCAAATCCCCCAATAAGACCCCAATAGACCCCATCAGGACCTCAATAGACCCCAATAAGACCCCAAATCCCCCCTTAAGACCCCAATAAGACCCCAAATACCCCCTTAAGACCCCAAATCCCCCAATAAGACCCCAATAGAAACCCTATAGAAGCCCTAAAGGAGCCCAATAGGAGCCCTATAGGAACCCAATAGGAGCCCTATAGGATCGCAATAGGAACCCAATAGGAGCCCAATAGGAACCAATAGGAGCCCTATAGGAACTAATAGGAGCCCTATAGGATCGCAATAGGAACCCAATAGGAGCCCAATAGGAGCCCAATAGGAGCCCTATAGGAGCCCTATAGGAGCCCAATAGGAGCCCAATAGGAACCCAATAGGAACCCAATAGGATCCCAATAGAAGCCCTATAGGATCACAATAGGAGCCCTATAGGAGCCCTATAGGAACCCAATAGGAGCCAATAGGAGCCCAAAAGGAACCCAATAAGAGTCCTAAAGGAGCCCAATAGGAGCCCTATATGGATCCCAATAGGAACCCTATAGGATCGCAATAGGAACCCAATAGGAGCCCTATAGGAGCCCTATAGGAACCCAATAGGAGCCCTATAGGAACCAACGGGAGCCCTATAGGAGCCCTATAGGTTCTCAAGGCTCAGGTGGAGTCTGGGGCACGTCCGCACTGCAAGCAATGGGAACGTATAGGAAACATATAGGAGATCCATAGGAGACACATAGGAACCAATAGGAGCCCTATAGGACCTCAATAGGAACCCAATAGGATCCCAATAGGATCCCAATAGGAGCCCTATAGGAGCCCTATAGGAGCCCTATAGGTTCTCAAGGCTCAGGTGGAGTCTGGGGCACGTCCGCACTGTAAGCAATGGGAACGTATAGGAAACATATAGGAGATCCATAGGAATCCAATAGGAGACTCATAGGAGCCCTATAGGAACTAACAGGAGCCCAATAGGAAGCAATAGAAACCAATAGGAACCAATAGGAGCCCTATAGGAGTCCTATAAGATCCTAATATGGCCCCAATAGAAGCTCTATAGAAGCCCTATAGGAGCCCTATAGGATCACAATAGGAGCCCTATAGGATCCCAATAAGAGACCTATAGGAACCCAATAGGAGCCCTATATGGATCCCAATAGGAACCCTATAGGATCACAATAGGAACCCAATAGGAACCCTATAGGATCCCAATAGGAACCCTATAGGAGCCAATAGGATCCCAATAGGAACCCAATAGGAGCCCTATAGGAGCCCAATAGGAGCCCTATAGGAGCCCTATAGGAACCCAATAGGAACCCTATAGGAGCCAATAGGAGCCCTATATGGATCCCAATAGGAACCCAATAGGAGCCCTATAGGAGCCCTATAGGTTCTCAAGGCTCACGTGGAGTCTGGGGCACGTCCGCACTGCAAACAATGGGAACGTATAGGAAACATATAGGAACCATATAGGAGACATATAGGAACCCAATAAGACCACATATCCCCCCTTAAAACCCCAATAGACCCCATTAAGACCCCAAATCCCCCAATAAGACCCCAATAAGACCCCATTAAGACCCCAAATCCCCCTTTAAGACCCCCATAGGACCCCCTTAAGACCCCATTAAGCCCCCAAATCCCCCCTTAAGACCCCAATAGCCCCCAATAAGACCCCAAATCCCCCCTTAAGACCCCAATAAGACCTCAAATACCCCCTTAAGACCCCAAATCCCCCAATAAGACCCCAATAGAAACCCTATAGAAGCCCTAAAGGAGCCCAATAGGAGCCCTATATGGATCCCAAAAGGAACCCTATAGGAACCCAATAGGAGCCCAATAGGAACCCAATAGGAGCCCTATAGGAACCCAATAGGAGCCCTATAGGATCCCAATAGGAGCCCAATAGGATCGCAATAGGAGCCCTATAGGAGCCCTATAGGAGCCCTATAGGTTCTCAAGGCTCAGGTGGAGTCTGGGGCACGTCCGCACTGCAAGCAATAGGAATGTATAGGAAACATATAGGAGCCCATTAAGACCCCAAATCCCCCAATAAGACCCCAATAGACCCCAATAAGACCCCAAATCCCCCTTTAAGACCCCATTAAGACCCCCTTAAGACCACAATAAGACCCCAAATCCCACATTAAGACCCCAAATCCCCCCTTAAGACCCCAATAGCCTCCAATAAGACCCCATTAAGACCCCAGATCCCCCAATAAGACCCCAATAGACCCCATCAGGACCTCAATAGACCCCAATAAGACCCCAAATCCCCCCTTAAGACCCCAATAAGACCCCAAATCCCCCCTTAAGACCCCATTAAGACCCCAAATCCCCCCTTAAGACCACAATAAGACCCCATTAAGCCCCCAAATCCCCCTTTAAGACCCCAATAGCCCCCATCAGGACCCCAATAGACCCCAATAAGACCCCAAATCCCCCAATAAGACCCCAATAGAAACTCTATAGAAGCCCTAAAGGAGCTCTATAGGATCCCAATAGGAACCCAAAAGGAACCCAGTAGGATCACAATAGGACCCCAATAAGAGCCCTATAGGATCCCAATAGGAGCCCTATAGGAGCCCTATAGGAACCCAATAGGAGCCCTATAGGAACCCAATAGGAGCCCTAAAGGAGCCCAATAGGAGCCCAATAGGAGCCCTATAGGAGTCCTATAAGATTCTAATATGACCCCAATAGAAGCCCTATAGAAGCCCTAAAGGAGCTCTATAGGATTGCAATAGGACCTCAATAGGAGCCCAATAGGAGCCCTATAGGAACCCAATAGGAACCCTATAGGAGCCAATAGGATCCCAATAGGAGCCCTATAGGAGCCCAATAGGAGCCTTATAGGAGCCCTATAGGAGCCCAATAGGAGCCCTATAGGAGCCCTATAGGTTCTCAAGGCTCAGGTGGAGTCTGGGGCACGTCCGCACTGCAAGCAATAGGAACGTATAGGAACACTATAGGAAACCTATAGGAGCCCAATAAGACCCCAAATCCCCCTTTAAGACCCCATTAAGACCCCCTTAGGACCCCATTAAGACCCCAAATCTCCCCTTAAGACCCCAATAGCCCCCTTAAGACCACAATAAGACCCCAAATACCCCCTTAAGACCCCAATAGCTCCCTTAAGACCCCAATAAGACCCCAAATCCCCCCTTAAGACCCCCTTAAGACCCCAAATCCTCCCTTAATACCCCAAATCCCCCCTTAAGACCCCATTAAGACCCCAAATCCCCCAATACCCCCCAATATGACCCAATTAAGACCTCAAATCCCCCAATAGGACCCCATTAAGACCCCAAATCCCCCCTTAAGACCCCAATAAGACCCCAAATCCCCCCTTAAGACCCCAAATCCCCCCTTAAGACCCCATTAAGACCCCAAATCCCCCCTTAAGACCCCAATAAGACCCCAAATCCCCCCTTAAGACCCCAAATCCCCCCTTAAGACCCCATTAAGACCCCAATAACCCCATCAGGACCCCAATAAGATCCCAAATCCCCCCTTAAGACCCCAATAAGACCCTAAATCCCACATCAAGACCCCAAATCCCCTCTTAAGACCCCATTAAGACCCCAAATCCCCCCTTAAGACCCCAATAAGACCCTAAATCCCACATCAAGACCCCAAATACCCCCTTAAGACCTCAATAAGACCCCAAATCTCCCCTTAAGACCCCAATAGCCCCCAATAGACACCAATAAGACCCCAAATCCCCCCTTAAGACCCCAATAAGACCCCAAATCCCCACTTAAGACAACAATAGACCCCATCAGGACCCCATTAAGACCCCAAATCCCCCAATAGCCCCCAGTATCTCCCATCAGGACCCCAATAGACCCCAATAAGACCCCATTAAGACCCCAAATCCCCCAATAAGACCCCAATAAGACCCCAAATCCCCCTTTAAGACCCCATTAAGACCCCCTTAAGACCCCAATAAGACCCTAAATCCCACATTAAGACCCCAAATCCCCCCTTAAGACCCCATTAAGACCCCAAACCCCCCCTTATGACCCCAAAAGACCCCAATAAGACCCCAAATCCCCCCTTAAGACCCCATTAAGACCCCAAATCCCCCCTTAAGACCCCAATAAGACCCTAAATCCCACATCAAGACCCCAAATCCCCCCTTAAGACCTTAATAAGACCCCAAATCCCCCCTTAAGACCTTAATAAGACCCCAAATCCCCCCTTAAGACCCCAATAAGACCCCAAATACCCCCTTAAGACCCCAAATCCCCCAATAAGACCCCAATAGAAACCCTATAGAAGCCCTAAAGGAGCTCTATAGGATCCCAAGAGGAACCCAAAAGGAACCCAGTAGGATCACAATAGGAACCCAATAAGAGCCCTATAGGATCCCAATAGGAGCCCTATAGGAGCCCTATAGGAACCCAATAGAAGCCCTAAAGGAGCTCAATAGGAGCCCTATATGGATCCCAATAGGAACCCTATAGGATCGCAATAGGAACCCAATAGGAGCCCAATAGGAGCCCTATAGGAACCCAATAGGAGCCCTATAGGACCTCAATAGGAGCCCAATAGGAGCCCAAAAGGAACCCAATAAGAGTCCTAGAGGAGCCCAATAGGAACCCTATATGGATCCCAATAGGAACCCTATAGAAACCAATAGGAGCCCTATAGGAGCCCAATAGAAGCCCTATAGGAACCAATAGGAACCAATAGGAGCCCTATAGGAGCCAATAGGAACCAATAGGAGCCCTATAGGAGCCCTATAGGTTCTCAAGGCTCAGGTGGAGTCTGGGGCACGTCCGCACTGCAAGCAATGGGAACGTATAGGAAACATATAGGAACCATATAGGAGACTAATAGGAACCAATAGGAATCAATAGGAGCCCTATAGGAACCCAATAGGAGCCCTATAGGAGCCCTATAGGAGCCCTATAGGTTCTCGAGGCTCAGGTGGAGCTTGGGGCACGTCCGCACTGCAAGCAATGGGAACGTATAGGAAACATATAGGAGATCCATAGGAACCCTATAGGAGACTCATAGGAGCCCTATAGGAACTAACAGGAGCCCAATAGGAAGCAATAGGAAGCAATAGGAACCAATAGGAGCCCTATAGGAGTCCTATAAGATCCTAATATGGCCCCAATAGAAGCTCTATAGAAGCCCTATAGGAGCCCTATAGGATCACAATAGGAGCCCTATAGGATCCCAATAAGAGACCTATAGGAACCCAATAGGAGCCCTATATGGATCCCAATAGGAACCCTTTAGGATCGCAATAGGAACCCAATAGCAGCCCAATAGGAGCCCTATAGGAGTCCTATAGGATCCCAATAGGAACCCAATAGGAGCCCAATAGGATCCCAATAGGAGCCCTATAGGAACCCAATAGGAGCCCTATAGGATCCCAATAGGAGCCCAATAGGAGCCCTATAGGATCACAATAGGAGCTCTATAGGATCCCAATAGGAGCCCTATAGGTTCTCAAGGCTCAGGTGGAGTCTGGGGCACGTCCGCACTGCAAGCAATGGGAACGTATAGGAAACATATAGGAGCCCATTAAGACCCCAAATCCCCCAATAAGACCCCAATAGACCCCAATAAGACCCCAAATCCCCCTTTAAGACCCCATTAAGACCCCCTTAAGACCACAATAAGACCCCAAATCCCACATTAAGACCCCAAATCCCCCCTTAAGACCCCAATAGCCTCCAATAAGACCCCATTAAGACCCCAGATCCCCCAATAAGACCCCAATAGACCCCATCAGGACCTCAATAGACCCCAATAAGACCCCAAATCCCCCCTTAAGACCCCAATAAGACCCCAAATCCCCCCTTAAGACCCCATTAAGACCCCAAATCCCCCCTTAAGACCACAATAAGACCCCATTAAGCCCCCAAATCCCCCTTTAAGACCCCAATAGCCCCCATCAGGACCCCAATAGACCCCAATAAGACCCCAAATCCCCCAATAAGACCCCAATAGAAACTCTATAGAAGCCCTAAAGGAGCTCTATAGGATCCCAAAAGGAACCCAGTAGGATCACAATAGGACCCCTATAAGAGCCCTATAGGATCCCAATAGGAGCCCTATAGGATCCCTATAGGAACCCAATAGGAACCCTATAGGAGCCCTATAGGAACCCAATAGAAGCCCTAAAGGAGCCCAATAGGAGCCCTATATGGATCACAATAGGACCCCTATAAGAGCCCAATAGGATCCCAATAGGAGCCCTATAGGAGCCCTATAGGAACCCAATAGGAGCCCTATAGGATCCCAATAGGAGCCCTATAGGAGCCCTATAGGAGCCCTATAGGTTCTCAAGGCTCAGGTGGAGTCTGGGGCACGTCCGCACTACAAACAATAGGAACATATAGGAAACATATAGGAAACATATAGGAGACATATAGGAACCCAATAAGACCACATATCCCCCCTTAAAACCCCAATAGACCCCATTAAGACCCCAAATCCCCCTTTAAGACCCCCATAGGACCCCCTTAAGACCCCATTAAGCCCCCATATCCCCCCTTATGACCCCAATAGACCCCAATAAGACCCCAAATCCCCCCTTAAGACCCCAAATCCCACCTTAAGACCCCAATAGACCCCAATAAGACCCCAAATCCCCCCTTAAGACCCCATTAAGCCCCCAAATCCCCCCTTAAGACCCCAATAGACCCCAATAAGACCCCAAATCCCCCAATAAGACCCCAATAGACCCCAATAAGACCCCAAATCCCCCTTTAAGACCCCATTAAGACCCCCTTAAGACCACTATAAGACCCCAAATCCCACATTAAGACCCCAAATCCCCCCTTAAGACCCCAATAGCCCCCATCAGGACCCCAATAGACCCCAATAAGACCCCAAATCCCCCCTTAAGACCCCAATAAGACCCCAAAAGACCCCTTAAGACCCTAAATCCCCCCTTAAGACCCCATTAAGACCCCAAATCCCCCCTTAAGACCCTAATAAGACCCCAAATCCCCCTTTAAGATCCCCATAGGACCCCATTAAGACCCCATTAAGACCCCAAATCCCCCCTTAAGACCCCAATAAGCCCCCAAATCCCCCCTTAAGGCCCCAAATCCCCCCTTAAGACCCCAATAATACCCCAAATCCCCCCTTAAGATCCCAATAGCCCCCAATAGACACCAATAAGACCCCAAATCCCCCCTTAAGACCCCAATAGACCCCAAATCCCCCCTTAACACCCCATTAAGACCCCAAATCCCCCAATAGCCCCCAGTATCCCCCATCAGGACCCCAATAAGACCCCAAATCCCCCCTTAAGACCCCAATAACCCCATCAGGACCCAATAGACCCCATTAAGACCCCAAATCCCCCCTTAAGACCCCAAATCTCCCCTTAAGACCCCAATAAGACTCCAAATCCCCCTTAAGACCCCAAATCCCCCAATATCCCCCCTTAACACCCCAATAAGACCCCAAATCCCCCCTTAAGACCCCAAATCTCCCCTTAAGACCCCAATAAGACTCCAAATCCCCCTTAAGACCCCAAATCCCCCAATATCCCCCCTTAACACCCCAATAAGACCCCAAATCCCCCCTTAAGACCCCAAATCCCCCCTTAAGACCCCATTATGACCCCAAATCCCCCCTTAAGACCCCAATAACCCCATCAGGACCCCAATAGACCCCAATAAGACCCCAAATCCCCCCTTAAGACCCCAATAGCCCCCATCAGGACCCCAATAAGACCGCAAATCCCCCCCTAAGACCCCAATAGCCCCCAATAAGACCCCAAATCCCCCCTTAAGGCCCCAATAGCCCCCTTAAGACCCCAATAAGACCCCAAATCCCCCCTTAAGGCCCCAATAAGACCCCAATAAGGCCCCAAATCCCCCCTTAAGACCCCATTAAGTCCCCACATCCCCCCTTAAGACCCCAATAACCCTATCAGGACCCCAATAAGACCTCAAATCCCCCCTTAAGACCCCAAATCCCCCCTTAAGACCCCATTAAGACCACAAATCCCCCTTTAAGATCCCCATAGGACCCCCTTAAGACCCCAATAACCCCATGAGGACCCCATTAAGCCCCCAAATCCCCCCTTAAGATCCCAATAGCCCCCAATAAGACCCCAAATCCACCAATAAGACGCCAAATCCCCCCTAAGACCCCATTAAGACCCCAAATCCCCCCTTAAGACCCCAATAAGACCCCAATAAGACCCCAAATCCCCCCTTAAGACCCCAATAGCCCCCATCAGGACCCCAATAGACCCCAATAAGACCCCAAATCCCCCCTTAAGACCCCAGTAAGACCCCTAATCCCCCCTTAAGACCCCAATAAGGCCCCAAATCCCCCCTTAAGACCCCAATAAGACCCCAAATCCCCCCTTAAGACCCCAATAACCCCATCAGGACCCCAATAGACCCCAATAAGCCCCCAAATCCCCCCTTAAGACCCCAATAGCCCCCATCAGGACCCCAATAGACCCCAATAAAACCCCAAATCCCCCTTTAAGACCCCAAATCCCCCCTTAAGACCCCAATAAGACCACAAATCCCCCTTTAAGACCCCCATAGGACCCCCTTAAGACCCCAATAAGACCCCAAAAGACCCCTTAAGACCCTAAATCCCCCCTTAAGACCCCAATAAGACCCCAAATCCCCCCTTAAGACCCCAATAAGACCCCATATCCCCTCTTAAGACCCCAAATCCCCACTTAAGACCCCAAATCCCCACTTAAGACAACAATAGACCCCATCAGGACCCCATTAAGACCCCAAATCCCCCAATAGCCCCCAGTATCTCCCATCAGGACCCCAATAGACCCCAATAAGACCCCATTAAGACCCCAAATCCCCCCTTAAGACCTCAATAAGACCCCAAATCCCCCCTTAAGATCCCAATAGCCCCCAATAGACACCAATAAGACCACAAATCCCCCCTTAAGACCCCAATAAGACCCCAAATCCCCCCTTAAGACCCCAATAAGGCCCCAAATCCCCTCTTAAGACCCCAATAACCCCATCAGGACCCCAATAGACCCCAATAGCCCCCCTTAAGACCCCAATAGACCCCATTAGGACCCCAGCCCCACTGACAGCATCTGCTGGGCTGCCCCATAGCGGTCCACGTCCCGTCCCGTTGGCACTGTCTGACTTTGGGCCCCACAATGACCCCAATAAGACCCCAAATCCCCCCTTAAGACCCCAATAAGACCACAAAAGACCCCATTAAGACCCCAAATCCCCCCTTAAGACCCCATTAAGACCCCAAATCCCTCAATAGCCCTCAGTATCCCCCATCAGGACCCCAATAAGACCCCAAATCCCCCCTTAAGACCCCAATAAGGCCCCAAATCCCCCCTTAAGACCCCAAATCCCCCCTTAAGACCCCAATAACCCCATCAGGACCCAATAGACCCCATTAAGACCCCAGATCCCCCCTTAAGACACCAAATCCCCCCTTAAGACCCCATTAAGACCGCAAATCCCCCCTTAAGACGTCAAAGCCCCCCTTAAGACCCCAATAACCCCATCAGGACCCCATTAAGACCCCAATAGACCCCAATAGCCCCCATCAGGACCCCAATAAGACCCCAAATCCCCCCTTAAGACCCCAATAGCCCCCCTTAAGACCCCAATAGACCCCAATAAGACCCCAGATCCCCCCTTAAGACCCCAAATCCCCCCTTAAGACTCTAAATCCCCCTTAAGACCCCAATAAGACCCCAAATCCCCCCTTAAGACCCCAAATCCCCCCTTAAGACCCCATTAAGACCCCAAATCCCCTCTTAAGACCCCAATAACCCCATCAGGACCCCAATAAGACCCCAAATCCCCCCTTAAGACCCCCTTAAGACCCCAAATCCCCCCTTAAGACCCCAAAGCCCCCCCTAAGACCCCAATAACCCCATCAGGACCCCATTAAGACCCCAATAGACCCAATAACCCCATCAGGACCCCATTAAGACCCCAATAGACCCCAATAGCCCCCCTTAAGACCCCAATAGACCCCAATAAGACCCCAGCCCCACTGACAGCATCTGCTGGGCTGCCCCATAGCGGTCCACGTCCCGTCCCGTTGGCACTGTCTGACTTTGGGCCCCACAATGACCCCAGTAAGATCCCAAATCCCCCCTTAAGACCCCAGTAAGACCCCAAATCCCCCCTTAAAACCCCAAATCCCCCCTTAAGACCCCAATAGCCCCCATCAGGACCCCAATAGACCCCAATAAGACCCCAGATCCCCCTTTAAGACCCCAAATCCCCCCTTAAGACCCCATTAAGACCGCAAATCCCCCCTTAAGACCCCAAAGCCCCCCCTAAGACCCCAATAACCCCATCAGGACCCCATTAAGACCCCAATAGACCCCAATAGCCCCCATCAGGACCCCAATAGACCCCCATAACCCCATAAGATCCCACTGACAGCATCTGCTGGGCTGCCCCATAGCGGTCCACGTCCCGTCCCGTTGGCACTGTCTGACTTTGGGCCCCACAATGACCCCAATAAGACCCCAAATCCCCCCTTAAAACCCCATTAAGACCCCAAATCTCCCCTTAAGACCCCAAATCCCTCAATAGCCCCCAGTATCCCCCATCAGGACCCCAATAAGACCCCTAATTCCCCCTTAAGACCCCAATAGACCCCAATAAGACCCCAAATCCCCCCTTTAAGATCCCAATAGCCCCCAATAGACACCAATAAGACCCCAAATCCCCCCTTAAGACCCCAATAGACCCCAAATCCCCCCTTAAGACCCCAATAACCCCATCAGGACCCCAATAGAACCCAATAGCCCCCCTTAAGACCCCAATAAGACCCCAAATCCCCCCTTAAGACCCCAATAAGACCCCAAATCCCCCCTTAAGACCCCATTAAGACCCCAAATCCCCCTTTAAGACCCCAATAAGACCCCAAATACTCCCTTAAGACCCCAATAAAACACCAATTCCCCCCTTTAGACCCCAAATCCCCCCTTAAGACCCCATTAAGACCCCAAATCCCCCCTTAAGACCCCAAATCCCACCTTAAGACCCCAATAAGACGCTAATAGCCCCATTAACCCCATTAAGACCCTAATAGCCCCCTTAAGACCACACTAAGACCCCAAATCCCCCCTTAAGACCCCAATAGCCCCCATCAGGACCCCAATAGACCCCAATAACCCCATAAGATCCTACTGACAGCATCTGCTGGGCTGCCCCATAGCGGTCCACGTCCCGTCCCATTGGCACTGTCGCACTTTGGGCCCCACAATGACCCCAATAAGACCCCAATAGACCCCAATAAGACCCCAAATCCCCCTTTAAGACCCAAATAAGACCCCAATTCCCCCTTTAAGACCCCCAATAGCCCCCATCAGGACCTCAATAGACCCCAATAAGACCCCAAATCCCCCCTTAGGACCCCAATAAGACCCCAAATCCCCCTTTAAGACCCCCATAGGACCCCCTTAAGACCCCATTAAGACCCCAAATCCCCCCTTAGGACCCCAATAAGACCCCAAATCCCCCCTTAAGACCCCAATAGCCCCCATCAGGACCCTAATAAGACCCCAAATTCCCCCTTAAGACCCCAATAAGACCCCAGCCCCACTGACAGCATCTGCTGGGCTGCCCCATAGCGGTCCACGTCCCGTCCCGTTGGCACTGTCTGACTTTGGGCCCCACAATGAACCCAATAAGACCCCAAATCCCCCCTTAAGACCCCAATAGACCCCATCAGGACCCCAGTAAGTTCCCATATCCCCCCTTAAGACCCCATTAAGACCCCAAATCCCCCCTTAAGACCCTAATAAGACACAAAATCCCCCCTTAAGACCCCAATAAGACCCCAAATCCCCCTTTAAGACCCCCATAGGACCCCCTTAAGACCCCAATAAGACCCCAAAAGACCCCTTAAGACCCTAAATCCCCCCTTAAGACCCTAAATCCCCCCTTAAGACCCCATTAAGACCCTAAATCCCCCCTTAAGACCCCAATAAGACCCCAAATCCCCTCTTAAGACCCCAATAAGACCCCAAATCCCCTCTTAAGACCCCAAATCCCCACTTAAGACTCCAATAGCCCCACTTAAGACAACAATAGACCCCATCAGGACCCCATTAAGACCCCAAATTCCCCAATAGCCCCCAGTATCTCCCATCAGGACCCCAATAGACCCCAATAAGACCCCATTAAGACCCCAAATCCCCCCTTAAGACCCCAATAACCCCATCAGGACCCCATTAAGACCCCATTAAGACCCCCATAACCCCATAAGATCCCACTGACAGCATCTGCTGGGCTGCCCCATAGCGGTCCACGTCCCGTCCCGTTGGCACTGTCTGACTTTGGGCCCCACAATGAACCCAATAAGACCCCAAATCCCCCCTTAAGACCCCAATAGACCCCATCAGGACCCCAGTAAGTTCCCATATCCCCCCTTAAGACCCCATTAAGACCCCAAATCCCCCCTTAAGACCCTAATAAGACACAAAATCCCCCCTTAAGACCCCAATAAGACCCCAAATCCCCCTTTAAGACCCCCATAGGACCCCCTTAAGACCCCAATAAGACCCCAAAAGACCCCTTAAGACCCTAAATCCCCCCTTAAGACCCTAAATCCCCCCTTAAGACCCCATTAAGACCCTAAATCCCCCCTTAAGACCCCAATAAGACCCCAAATCCCCTCTTAAGACCCCAATAAGACCCCAAATCCCCTCTTAAGACCCCAAATCCCCACTTAAGACTCCAATAGCCCCACTTAAGACAACAATAGACCCCATCAGGACCCCATTAAGACCCCAAATTCCCCAATAGCCCCCAGTATCTCCCATCAGGACCCCAATAGACCCCAATAAGACCCCATTAAGACCCCAAATCCCCCCTTAAGACCCCAATAACCCCATCAGGACCCCATTAAGACCCCATTAAGACCCCCATAACCCCATAAGATCCCACTGACAGCATCTGCTGGGCTGCCCCATAGCGGTCCACGTCCCGTCCCGTTGCCACTGTCGGACTTTGGGCCCCACAATGACCCCAATAAGACCCCAAATCCCCCCTTAAGACCCCATTAAGACCCCAAATCCCCCCTTAAGACCCAAATAGCCCCCAATAAGATCCTATTAAGACCTAAAATCCCCCCATAGGACCCCAATAAGACCCCAAATCCCCCCTTAAGACCCCAATAAGACCCCCTTAAGACCCCATTAAGACCCCAAATCCCCCTTTAAGATCCCCATAGGACCCCCTTAAGACCCCAATAACCCCATCAGGACCCCATTAAGCCCCAAAACCCCCCCTTATGACCCCAATAGACCCCAATAAGACCCCAAATCCCCCATTAAGACCCCAATTCCCCCCTTAAGACCCCAATAAGACCCCAATAAGACCCCAAATCCCCCCTTAAGACCCCAAATCCCCCCTTAAGACCCCAATAAGGCCACAAATCCCCCCTTAAGACCTCAATAAGACCCCAAATCCCCCCTTAAGATCCCAATAGCCCCCAATAGACACCAATAAGACCCCAAATCCCCCCTTAAGACCCCAATAGACCCCAAATCCCCCCTTAAGACCCCATTAAGTCCCCACATCCCCCCTTAAGACCCCAATTACCCCCTTAAGACCCCATATCTCCCCTTAACACCATAATAAGACCCCAAATCCCCCCTTAAGACCCCAATAACCCCATCAGGACCCTAATAAGACCCCAAATCCCCCCTTAAGACCCCAATAAGGCCCCAAATCCCCCCTTAAGACCCCAATAAGACCCCAAATCCCCCCTTAAGACCCCAATAAGACCCCAAATCCCCCCTTAAGACCCCAATAAGGCCCCAAATCCCCCCTTAAGACCCCAATAAGACCCCAAATCCCCCTTTAAGACCCCAATAGCCCCCATCAGGACCCCATTAAGACCCCAATAGACCCCAATAGCCCCCATCAGGACCCCAATAGACCCCCATAACCCCATAAGATCCCACTGACAGCATCTGCTGGGCTGCCCCATAGCGGTCCACGTCCCGTCCCGTTGGCACTGTCTGACTTTGGGCCCCACAATGACCCCAATAAGACCCCAAATCCCCCCTTAAGACCCCAATAGCCCCCATCAGGACCCCAATAAGTTCCCATATCCCCCCTTAAGACCCCATTAAGACCCCAAATCCCGCCTTAAGACCCCAAATCCCCACTAAAGACCCCAAATTCTCCTTAAGACCCCAATAAGACCCCAAATCCCACATTAAGACCCCAAATGCCCCCTTAAGACCCCAAAGCCCCCAATATCCCCCCTTAAGACCCCAGTAAGACCCCAAATCCCCCCTTAAGACCCCAAATCCCCCCTTAAGACCCCATTAAGCCCCCAAATCCCCCCTTAAGACCCCAATAAGGCCCCAAATCCCCCCTTAAGACCCCAATAGCCCCCAATAGACACCAATAAGACCCCAAATCCCCCCTTAAGACCCCAATAAGACCCCAAATCTGCCCTTAAGACCCCATTAAGACCGCAAATCCCCCCTTAAGACCTCAAAGCCCCCCTTAAGACCCCAATAACCCCATCAGGACCCCATTAAGACCCCAATAGACCCCAATAGCCCCCCTTAAGACCCCAATAGCCCCCATCAGGACCCCAATAGACCCCAATAAGACCCCAAATCCCCCCTTAAGACTCCAATAAGACCCCAAATCCCCCCATCAGGACCCCAATAGGACCCCAGCCCCACTGACAGCATCTGCTGGGCTGCCCCATAGCGGTCCACGTCCCGTCCCGTTGGCACTGTCGCACTTTGGGCCTTACAATGACCCCAATAAGACCCCAAATCCCCCCATAGGACCCCAATAAGACCCCAAATCCCCCCTTAAGACCCCCTTAAGACCCCAAATCCTCCCTTAATACCCCAAATCCCCCCTTAAGACCCCAATAAGACCCCAAATCCCCCCTTAAGACCCCAATAACCCCATCAGGACCCTAATAAGACCCCAAATCCCCCCTTAAGACCCCAATAAGGCCCCAAATCCCCCCTTAAGACCCCATTAAGACCCCAAATCCCCCCTTAAGACCCCAATAAGACCCCAAATCCCCCTTTAAGATCCCCATAGGACCCCCTTAAGACCCCAATAACCCCATCAGGACCCCATTAAGACCCCAAATCCCCCCTTAAGACCCCAAATCCCCCCTTAAGATCCCATTAAGACCGCAAATCCCCCCTTAAGACCCCATTAAGACCCCAAATCCCCCCTTAAGACCCCAAATCCCACCTTAAGACCCCAATAAGACCCCAATAAGACCCCAAATCCCCCCTTAAGACCCCAAAGCTTCCCTTAAGTCCCCAATAAGACCCCCTTAAGACCCCAAATCCCCCCTTAAGACCCCAATAGCCCCCATCAGGACCCCATTAAGACCCCAAATCCCCCCTTAAGACCCCAATAACCCCATCAGGACCCCAATAGACCCCAATAGCCCCCCTTAAGACCCCATTAAGACCCCAAATCCCCCCTTAAGACCCCAATAGCCCCCATCAGGACCCCAATAGACCCCAATAAGACCCCAAATCCCCCTTTAAGACCCCAAATCCCCCCTTAAGACCCCAAATCCCCCAATACCCCCCCTTAACACCCCAATAAGACCCCAAATCCCCCCTTAAGACCCCATTAAGACCCCAATAACCCCATCAGGACCCCAATAAGACCCCAATAAGACCCCAAATCCCCCCTTAAGACCCCAATAAGACCCCAAATCCCCTCTTAAGACCCCAATAGCCCCCATCAGGACCCCATTAAGACCCCAATAGACCCCAATAGCCCCCATCAGGACCCCCATAGACCCCCATAACCCCATAAGATCCCACTGACAGCATCTGCTGGGCTGCCCCATAGCGGTCCACGTCCCGTCCCGTTGGCACTGTCTGACTTTGGGCCCCACAATTTGTCTCTCGGGACGACAGACGTATTCGATCTCGTAGTCGAAGGGCAGAACCCGAACACTACGGACCTCGTCCGGGGTCAGACCCCGGTACCGGATCCCCCCATCGCGAGGGGGGCGGATCACTGCACACCCTATAGGGATACAATGGGGTTAATGGGGGTAATAGGGGGATATAATGGGGTTAATGGGGGGTAATGGGGGTCAGACCCCGGTACCGGATCCCCCCATCGCGAGGGGGGCGGATCACAGCACACCCTATAGGGATACAATGGGGTTAATGGGGGTAATGGGGGGTAATGGGGGGTAATGGGGGGATAGAATGGGGTTAATGGGGGTAATAGGGGGTAATGGGGGGATATAATGGGGTTAATAGGGGGTAATGGGGGGTAATGGGGGGATATAGTGGGGTTAATGGGGTTAATGGGGGGATATAATGGGGTTAATGGGGTTAATTGGGGTAATAGAGGGATATAATGGGGTTAATAGGGGGTAATAGGGGGTAATGGGGGGATATAATGGGGTTAATGGGGTTAATGGAGGGTAATAGGGGGATAGAATGGGGTTAATGGGGTTAATGGGGGGATAGAATGGGGTTAATGGGGGGTAATAGGGGGATATAATGGGGTTAATAGGGGTAATAGGGGGATATAATGGGGTTAATGGGGTTAATAGGGGGATAGAATGGGGTTAATGGGGGGTAATAGGGGGATATAATGGGGTTAATGGGGTTCATGAGGGGTAATGGGGGGATATAATGGGGTTAATGGGGGTTAATGGGGGGATATAATGGGGTTAATGGGGGGTAATGGGGGGTAATGGGGGGTAATGGGGGATATAATGGGGTTAATGGGGGTAATGGGGGGATATAATGGGGTTAATAGGGTTAATAGGGGGTAATGGGGGGATATAATGGGGTTAATGGGGGTAATGGGGGGATACAATAGGGTTAATGGGGGGATATAATGGGGTTAATGGGGTTCATAGGGGTTAATAGGGGGATATAATGGGATTAATGGGGTGGTAATGGGGGGTAATGGGGGTCAGACCCCGGTACCGGATCCCCCCATCGCGAGGGGGACGGATCACTGCACACCCTATAGGGATAGAATGGGGTTAATGGGGGTAATAGGGGGTAATGGGGGGTAATGGGGGGATAGAATGGGGTTAATGGGGGTAATAGGGGGTAATGGGGGGATATAATGGGGTTAATGGGGGTAATAGGGGGTAATGGGGGGATATAATGGGGTTAATGGGGTTATTAGGGGGTTATAGGGGGTAATGGGGGAATAGAATGGGGTTAATGGGTTTAATAGGGGGGTAATGGGGGGTAATGGGGGGATATAATGTGGTTAATGGGGCTAATAGGGGTAATAGAGGGATATAATGGGGTTAATGGGGGGTAATAGGGGTAATTGGGGGATATAATGGGGTTAATGGGGTTAATAGGGGGATATAATGGGGTTAATAGGGGGTAATGGGGGGAAATGGGGGAATATAGTGGAGTTAATGGGGTTAATGGGGGGATATAATGGGGTTAATGGGGGTTAATAGGGGGATATAATGGGGTTAATGGGGTTAATAGGGAGTAATGGGGGGAAATGGGGGGATATAATGGGGTTAATGGGGTTAATAGGGGGTAATGGGGGGATATAATGGGGTTAATGGGGGTAATAGGGGGTAATGGGGGGATATAATGGGGTTAATGGGGGTAATAGGGGGTAATGGGGGGATATAATGGGGTTAATGGGATTAATAGGGGGTAATAGGGGGTAATGGGGGGGTATAATGGGGTTAATAGGGTTAATAGGGGGATATAATGGGTTAATAGGGGTTAATGGGGGGATATAATGGGGTTAATGGGGGGTAATGGGGGGATATAATGGGGTTAATGGGGGGTAATAGGAGGTAATGGGGTGGTAATGGGTGATAATGGGGGGTAATGGGGGATATAATGGGGTTAATGGGGGGTAATGGGGGATATAATGGGGTTAATGGGGAGTAATGGGGGGATATAATGGGGTTAATGGGGTTAATGGGGGGTAATGGGCGGATATAATGGGGTTAATGGGGATAATGGGTTTCAGACCCCAGTACCGGATCCCCCCATCGCGGGGGGGGCGGATCACTGCGCACCCTATAGGGATACAATGGGGTTAATGGGGGTAATAGGGGGTAATGGGGGGATATAATGGGGTTAATGGGGTTATTAGGGGGTAATGGGGGTAATAGGGGGTTATAGGGGGATATAATGGGGTTAATGGGGGGTAATGGGGGGTAATAGGGTTAATAGGGTGTACTAGGGGGTAATAGGGGGTAATGGGGGGATAGAATGGGGTTAATGGGGGGATATAATGGGGTTAATGGGGTTAATGGGGGTTAATAGGGGGATATAATGGGGTTAATGGGATTAATAGGGGGAAATGGGGGGATATAATGGGGTTAATGGGGTTAATAGGGGGATATAATGGGGTTAATGGAGTTAATAGGGGGATAGAATGGGGTTAATAGAGGGATATAATGGGGTTAATGGGGTTAATAGGGGGATATAATGGGGTTAATGGGGTTAATAGGGGGTAATGGGGGGATATAGTAGGGTTAATGGGGGGTAATGGGGGTCAGACCCCGGTACCGGATCCCCCCATCACGGGGGGGACGGATCACTGCGCACCCTATAGGGATAGAATGGGGTTAATGGGGGTAATAGGGGGGTATAGGGGGTAATGGGGAGTAATAGGGGGTAATGGGGGGGTATAATGGGGTTAATAGGGGGTAATAGGGGTAATAGAGGGATATAATGGGGTTAATGGGGTTAATAGGGGTTAATGGGGGGATATAATGGGGTTAATGGGGTTAATGGGGTGTAATGGGGGGATATAATGGGGTTAAGGGGGTTAATAGGGGGATATAATGGGGTTAATAGGGGGTAATAGGGGTAATAGAGGGATATAATGGGGTTAATGGGGTTAATAGAGGGATATAATGGGGTTAATGGGGTTAATAGGGGGATAGAATGGGGTTAATAGGGGGTAATGGAGGGATATTATGGGGTTAATGGGGTTAATGGGGGGTAATGGGGGGATATAATGGGGTTAATGGGGTTAATGGAGGGTAATAGGGGGATAGAATGGGGTTAATGGGGGGATATAATGGGGTTAATAGGGGGTAATAGGGGGATAGAATGGGGTTAATGGGGTAAATAGGGGGTAATGGGGGGATATAATGGGGTTAATGGGGTTAATAGGGGGTAATGGGGGGAAATGGGGGATATAATGGGGTTAATAGGGGGTAATAGGGGGTAATGGGGGGATATAATGAGGTTAATAGGGGGTAATAGGGGTAATAGAGGGATATAATGGGGTTAATGGGGTTAATGGGGGGATATAATGGGGTTAATAGGGGGTAATGGGGGGTAATGGGGGGATATAATGGGGTTAATGGGGTTAATAGGGGTAATAGAGGGATATAATGGGGTTAATAGGGGGTAATAGGGGGTAATAGAGGGATATAATGGGGTTAATGGGGGGTAATAGGGGGTAATAGAGGGATATAATGGGGTTAATGGGGTTAATAGGGGTAATAGAGGGATATAATGGGGTTAATGGGGTTAATAGGGGGTAATGGGGTGGTAATGGGTGATAATGGGGGGTAATGGGGGGATATAATGGGGTTAATGGGATTAATAGGGGGTAATAGGGGTTAATGGGGGGGTATAATGGGGTTAATAGGGAGTAATGGGGGGAAATGGGGGGATATAATGGGGTTAATGGGGTTAATAGGGGGATATAATGGGTTAATAGGGGTTAATGGGGGGATATAATGGGGTTAATGGGGGGTAATGGGGGGATATAATGGGGTTAATGGGGGGTAATAGGAGGTAATGGGGTGGTAATGGGTGATAATGGGGCTAATGGGGGATATAATGGGGTTAATGGGGGATAATGGGGTTATTGGGGGGTAATAGGGGGATATAATGGGGTTAATGGGGTTAATGGGGGATATAATGGGGTTAATGGGGGATATAATGGGGTTAATGGGGGATATAATGGGGTTAATGGGGGGAAATGGGGGGATATAATGGAGTTAATGGGGGGTAATAGGGGGTAATGGGGGGATATAATGGGGTTAATGGGGGTAATAGGGGTTAATGGGGGGATATAACGGGGTTAATGGGGGTTAATAGGGGGATATAATGGGGTTAATGGGGTTAATAGGGGGTAATGGGGGGATATAATGGGGTTAATGGGGGTAATAGGGGTTAATGGGGGGATATAACGGGGTTAATGGGGGTTAATAGGGGGATATAATGGGGTTAATGGGGTTAATAGGGGGTAATGGGGGGATATAATGGGGTTAATGGGGGGTAATGGGGGTCAGACCCCGGTACTGGATCCCCCCATTGCGGGGGGGACGGATCACTGCACACCCTATAGGGATACAATGGGGTTAATGGGGTTAATGGGGTTAATAGAGGGTAATGGGGGGATATAATGGGGTTAATGGGGTTAATAGGGGGATATAATGGGGTTAATAGGGGGTAATAGGGGGATATAATGGGGTTAATGGGGGCTAATGGGGGGATAATGGGTTTAATAGGGGGTAATGGGGGATATAATGGGGTTAATGGGGTTAATAGGGGGTAATGGGGGATATAATGGGGTTAATGGGGGATAATGGGGGATATAATGGGATATAATGGGGTTAATGGGGGGTAATAGGAGGTAATGGGGGGATATAATGGGGTTAATGGGGATAATGGGGGGATATAATGGGGTTAATGGGGGTTAATAGGGGGATATAATGGGGTTAATAGGGGGTAATGGGGGGATATAATGGGGTTAATAGGGGGTAATGGGGGGATATAATGGGTTAATAGGGGTTAATGGGGGGATATAATGGGGTTAATGGGGGGTAATGGGGGGATATAATGGGGTTAATGGGGGGTAATAGGAGGTAATGGGGTGGTAATGGGTGATAATGGGGGGTAATGGGGGATATAATGGGGTTAATGGGGTTAATGGGGGGTAATGGGGGGAAATGGGGGGATATAATGGGGTTAATGGGGGGTAATGGGTTCAGACCCCGGTACCGGATCCCCCCCATCGCGAGGGGGGCGGATCACTGCGCACCCTATAGGGATAGAATGGGGTTAATGGGGGTAATGGGGGGTAATGGGGGGATATAGTGGGGTTAATGGGGTTAATAGGGGGTAATGGGGGGTAATGGGGGGATATTATGGGGTTAATGGGGGTTAATAGGGGGATATAATGGGGTTAATGGGGTTAATGGGGTTAAGGGGGGGATATAATGGGGTTAATGGGGTTAATGGGGTTAAGGGGGGGATATAATGGGGTTAATGGGGGGTAATGGGGGTCAGACCCCGGTACCGGATCCCCCCATCGCGGGGGGGACGGATCACTGCACACCCTATAGGGATAGAATGGGGTTAATGGGGTTAATAGGGGTTAATGGGGGATATAATGGGGTTAATGGGGGGGTAATGGGGTGGTAATGGGGGGATATAGTGGGATTAATGGGGTTAATAGGGGGTTATAGGGGGTAATGGGGGGATATAATGGGGTTAATGGGGTTAATAGGGGGTAATGGGGGGATATAATGGGATATAATGGGGTTAATGGGGTTAATGGGGTTAATAGGGGGTTATAGGGGGTAATGGGGGGATATAATGGGGTTAATGGGGTAAATTGGGGGTAATGGGGGTAATAGGGGGATATAATGGGGTTAATGGAGGGATATAATGGGGTTAATGGGGTTAATAGGGGGTAATGGGGGTAATAGGGGTAATGGGGGGATATAATGGGGTTAATGGGGTTAATAGGGGTAATAGAGGGATATAATGGTGTTAATGGGGTTAATAGGGGGTAATGGGGGGATATAATGGGGTTGAAGGGGAGTAATAGTGGGTAATGGGGTGGTAATGGGGGGTAATGGGGGGATATAATGGGGTTAATGGGGTTAATAGGGGGATATAATGGGGTTAATAGGGGGTAATGGGGGGATATAATGGGGTTAATGGGGTTAATAGGGGTAATAGAGGGATATAATGGGATATAATGGGGTTAATGGGGGATAATGGGGGGATATAATGGGGTTAATGGGGGTTAATAGGGGGATATAATGGGGTTAATGGGGTTAATAGGGGGTAATGGGGGGATATAATGGGGTTAATGGGGTAATGGGGGGATATAATGGGGTTAATGGGGGTAATGGGGGGATATAATGGGGTTAATGGGGGTAGTGGGGGGATATAATGGGGTTAATGGGGGTAATGGGGGGATATAATGGGGTTAATGGGGTTAATGGGGTTAATAGGGGGTAATGGGGGATATAATGGGGTTAATGGGGTTAATAGGGTGTAATGGGGGATATAATGGGGTTAATGGGGAGGGGATGGGGGTGGGCTGGGGGTATAATGGGGACAGGATGGGGAGCAGATGAGGGACACAATGGGGACATAATGGGGACATAATAGGGACACAATAGGGACACAATAGGGACATAATAGGGATATAATGGGACGTAATGGGGACGTAATGGGGACACATCCAGCACCATGTGGCCCCCCATATCCCCCCTATAACCCCATATCCCCCCATATCCCCCCTATAACCCCATATCCCCCCATATCACCCCATATCCCCCCTATAACCCCATATCTCCCCATATATCCCCCATATCCCCCCATATATCCCCCATATCTCCCCCATATCACCCCATATCACCCCATTATCCCCCCAATATCCCCCCCATATCCCCCATATCACCCCATATTCCCTCATATCACCCCATATCACCCCATATCCCCCCCATATAACCCCATATCCCCCCATATCACCCCATATATCACCCCATATCCCCCCATATCCCCCCATATCCCCCCATATCCCCCCCATATAACCCCATGTCCCCCCATACCCCTCCATATCCCCCCATATAACCCCATATCCCCCCATATAACCCCATATCCCCCAATATAACCCCATATCCCCCCATATAACCCCATATCACCCCATATCCCCCATATAACCCCATATTACCCCAAATCACCCCATATCCCCCCATATCACCCCATATCCCCCCATATCCCCCCATATCCCCCCTATATCACCTCATATCCCCCCATATCCCCCCATACCCCTCCATATCCCCCCATATAACCCCATATCCCCCCATATTCCCCCATATTCCCCCATATTCCCCCATATTCCCCCATATAGCCCCATATCCCCCCCTATCACCCCATATCACCCCATAGACCTTCAGTGACGTTGACACGCAGCCCCCAGCCGGGGGTCACAGCCACCAGCAGCAGCACAACCTGGGGGGGGTTAAAGTAATGGGGTTATGGGGTGGGTTGGGGGTTATGGGGTGGGTTATGGGGTCAGGGCTCCAGCCCCACTTACCACAATGAGCCCCATAGCGCCAAGGGGTCAGTGCTGGAACCTGATGGGAAGGGAAAAACCCCAGTAAGAGCTGAGATGATGTGGGGCACTGAGCCCCATAGAGCCCCATAGGTCTACATTGTGCCCCATAGCGCCCCATAGATCCACACTGAGCCCCATAGAGCCCCATAGATCTACATTGTGCCCCATAGATCCACACTGAGCCCCATAGAGCCCCATAGATCCACATTGTGCCCCATAGATCCACACTGAGCCCCATAAAGCCCCATAGATCTACATAGCGCCCCATAGATCCACACTGTACCCCATAGAGCCCCATAGATCTACATTGTGCCCCATAGAGCCCCATAGATCCACACTGTACCCCATAGAGCCCCATAGATCCACACTGTGCCCCATAGAGCCCCATAGATCCACACTGAGCCCCATAGAGCCCCATAGATCCACACTGTGCCCCATAGATCCACACTGTGCCCCATAGAGCCCCATAGATCTATATTGCGCCCCATAGATCCACACTGAGCCCCATAGAGCCCCATAGATCCGCACTGAGCCCCATAGAGCCCCATAGATCCACACTGAGCCCCATAGCGCCCCATAGATCTACATAGCACCCCATAGATCCACACTGTGCCCCATAGATCCACACTGTGCCCCATAGAGCCCCATAGATTCACACTGAGCCCCATAGAGCCCCATAGATCTACATTGTGCCCCATAGCGCCCCATAGATCCACACTGTGCCCCATAGATCCACACTGTGCCCCATAGAGCCCCATAGATTCACACTGAGCCCCATAGAGCCCCATAGATCTACATTGTGCCCCATAGCGCCCCATAGATCCACACTGTGCCCCATAGATCCACACTGTGCCCCACAGAGCCCCATAGATCCACACTGACCCCATAGATCCACACTGAGCCCCATAGATCCACACTGAGCCCCATAGAGCCCCATAGATCCACACTGTGCCCCATAGATCCACACTGAGCCCCATAGAGCCCCATAGATCCACACTGTGCCCCATAGAGCCCCATAGATCCACACTGTGCCCCATAGAGCCCCATAGATCCACACTGAGACCCATAGAGCCCCATAGATCCACACTGTGCCCCATAGATCCACACTGTGCCCCATAGAGCCTTATAGATCTACATTGTGCCCCATAGATCCACACTGTGCCCCATAGAGCCCCATAGATCCACACTGAGCCCCATAGATCCCATTGCAAGCATTGCAGCCCTTGCACCCATTGCATGCCCTGCGTGCTTTGAAAGCATTGCACCCTTTGCAAGCATTGCACGCCTTGCACCCTTAGCATGCATTGCACCCTTAGCATGCATTGCACCCTTAGCATGCATTGCACTCTTAGCACGCATTGCAAACCTTGCATACCTTGCAAGCATTGCACACCTTGCACCCTTAGCATGTATTGCACTCTTTGCATGCATTGCACGCATTGCACACCTTGCATGCTTTGAATGCATTGCAACCCTTGTATGCATTGCACGCCTTGCAACCATTGCAACCCTTGCACCCATTGCACACCTTGCAGGCCTTGCACGCTTTGAATGCATTGCACTCTTTGCATGCATTGCACCCCTTGCATGCTTTGAATGCAGTGCAACCCTTGTATGCATTGCACGCCTTGCACCCTTAGCATGCATTGCACCCTTAGCATGCATTGCACCCTTCGCATGCATTGCACTCTTAGCACGCATTGCAAACCTTGCATAACTTGCAAGCATTGCACACCTTGCACCCTTAGCATGCATTGCACTCTTTGCAACCATTGCACACCTTGCACGCCTTGCATGCTTTGAATGCATTGCAGCCCTTGTATGCATTGCACGCCTTGCAACCATTGCAACCCTTGCACCCATTGCACACCTTGCAGGCCTTGCACGCTTTGAATGCATTGCACTCTTTGCACGCATTGCACCCCTTGCATGCTTTGAATGCAGTGCAACCCTTGCATGCATTGCACACCTTGCACCCTTAGCACGCATTGCACTCTTTGCATGCATTGCACGCATTGCACACCTTGCATGCTTTGAATGCATTGCAACCCTTGTGTGCATTGCACGCCTTGCAACCATTGCAACCCTTGCACCCATTGCACACCTTGCACCCTTAGCATGCATTGCACACCTTGCAAGCATTGCACCCATTGCACGCCTTGCAGGCCTTGCATGCTTTGAATGCGTTGCACACCTTGCACCCATTGCACCATTGCATGCATTGCACCCATTCCATGCATTGCACCCTTAGCATGCATTGCACTCCTTGCACCCATTGCACACCTTGCACCCTTAGCACGCATTGCACTCTTTGCATGCATTGCACACCTTGCACGCCTTGCAGACCTTGCATGCTTTGAATGCATTGCAACCCTTGCATGCATTGCACGCCTTGCACCCTTAGCATGCATTGCACACCTTGCATGCATTGCACCCATTGCACGCCTTGCATGCTTTGAATGCATTGCAACCCTTGTATGCACTGCACACCTTGCAAGCATTGCACACCTTGCAGGCCTTGCAGGCCTTGCATGCTTTGAATGCATTGCACACCTTGCACCCATTGCACCCTTAGCATGCATTGCAACCCTTGCATGCATTGCACACCTTGCACCCTTAGCATGCATTGCACACCTTGCATGCATTGCACCCATTGCACGCCTTGCATGCTTTGAATGCACTGCAACCCTTGTATGCATTGCACGCCTTGCAACCATTGCACACCTTGCAAGCCTTGCACGCCTTGCACCCTTAGCATGTATTGCACTCTTTGCAACCATTGCACACCTTGCAGGCCTTGCATGCTTTGAATGCATTGCAACCCTTGTATGCATTGCATGCCTTGCACCCATTGCACACCTTGCAGGCCTTGCACGCTTTGAATGCATTGCACTCTTTGCAACCATTGCACACCTTGCATGCTTTGAACATTGCACACCTTGCACCCTAAGCATGCATTGCACGCCTTGCTCCCATTGCACACCTTGCACCCTTTGCACACCTTGCACCCTTAGCATGCATTGCAGCCCTTGTATGCATTGCATCCTTTGCAAGCATTGCATCCTTTGCAAGCATGCACACCTTGCACCCATTCAACCCCACCCCCCACACTGCATCACGTGACAACCCCCCCCCGCCCCCACCGGTGCATCACGTGACCCCCCCTGCCCCACCCTAGTGCATCACGTGACACCCCCCCCCCCTTTAACCTACACGGGCTTCCCCCCCCCACTGGATCACGTGACACCCCCAACGTAAAGCCCCCCCCCCCTCAATGTAGGCCCCTCCCCCCCTTCTCCATTCCATCACGTTCAACCCCCCCCCCCCAGCCCATTTAAAACCCCCCCCCCCCCACTGGATCACGTGACACCCCCAACCTAGGACCACCCCTCAATGTAGCCCCCCCCCCCATTCCATCCCATTCAACGCCCCCCATCCCATATAAACCCCCAGCCCCCCCCATCCCATTCAACCCCCCCCCATAATATCCCATCCCCCCCCATAACATCCCATAACCCCCCCCATTGCCTCCCATTACCCCCCATCCCATTAACCCCCCCATCCTATTAACCCCCCCATCCCATAACCCCCCCCATAACATCCCATAGCCCCCCCCATTGCCCCCCATTACCCCCCCATCCCATATCCCCCCCCATCCCATAACCCCCCCATCCCATTCAACCCCCATTACCCCCCATAACATCCCATAACCCCCCCCATAATATCCCATGTCCCCCCCCATCCCATAACCCCCATCCATCCCATAGCCCCCCCTACCCCATAACATCCCATATCCCCCCCCATCCCATAACCCCCCCCATTCAACCCCCCCATCCCATAGCCCCCTCCATCCCATTCAACCCCCCCACCCCATAACCCCCCCCATCCCATAACCCCCCCCATAACATCCCATCCCCCCACCCCATAACCCCCCCCACCCCATAATATCCCATATACCCCCCCATCCCATAGCCCCCCCATCCCATAACCCCCATAACATCCCATATCCCCTCCCCATCCCATCCCCCCCCATTAAACCCCCCCATCCCATAACCCCCCCCATCCCATAACCCCCCCCACCATCCCATCCCCCCCATAACATCCCATATCCCCCCCCATCCCATATCCCCCCCACCCCATAACATCCCCCCCCCACCCTATAACCCCCCCATCCCATTCAACCCCCCCCCATTGCCCCCCATATACCCCCCCATCCCATTCATCCCCCCCCATAACATCCCATAGACCCCCCCATTGCCCCCCATATACCCCCCCATCCCATAGCCCCCCCCACCCCATAACATCCCATATCCCCCCCCCATTTTATCCCTCCCCCATCCCATAACCCCCCCCATCCCATCCCATAGCCCCCCCCCCACCCCATAACATCCCGTAGACCTCCCCATTGCCCCCCATTACCCCCCCCATCCCATAACATCCCATAGACCCCCCCATTGCCCCCCATTGCCCCCCATTACTCCCCCCATCCCATCCCATAGCCCCCCCCCACCCCATAACATCCCATAGACCCCCCCATTGCCCCCCATTGTCCCCCATTACCCCCCCATCCCATAACATCCCATAGCCCCCCCATTGCCCCCATATACCCCCCCACCCCATAACATCCCATAGCCCCCCCCATTGCCCCCCATATACCCCCCCATCCCATAACATCCCATAGACCCCCCCATTGCCCCCCCACCCCATAACATCCCATATCCCCCCCCCATCCCATATCCCCCCCCACCCCATAACATCCCCCCCCCACCCTATAACCCCCCCATCCCATTCAACCCCCCCCCATTGCCCCCCATATACCCCCCCATCCCATTCATCCCCCCCCATAACATCCCATAGACCCCCCCATTGCCCCCCATATACCCCCCCATCCCATAGCCCCCCCCCCACCCCATAACATCCCATATCCCCCCCCCATTTATCCCTCCCCCATCCCATAACCCCCCCCATCCCATCCCATAGCCCCCCCCCACCCCATAACATCCCGTAGACCTCCCCATTGCCCCCCATTACCCCCCCCATCCCATAACATCCCATAGACCCCCCCATTGCCCCCATTGCCCCCCATTACTCCCCCCATCCCATCCCATAGCCCCCCCCCACCCCATAACATCCCATAGACCCCCCCATTGCCCCCCATTGTCCCCCATTACCCCCCCATCCCATAACATCCCATAGCCCCCCCATTGCCCCCCATATACCCCCCCACCCCATAACATCCCATAGCCCCCCCCATTGCCCCCCATATACCCCCCCATCCCATAACATCCCATAGACCCCCCCATTGCCCCCCCCACCCCATAACATCCCATAGTCCCCCCATTGCCCCCCATATACCCCCCCATCCCATAAACCCCCCCCACCCCATAACATCCCATATCCCCCCCCATTGCCCCCCATTGCCCCCCATATACCCCCCCCATCCCATAACCCTTCCCACCCCATAACATCCCATATACCCCCCCCACCCCATAACCCCCACCCCCCACCCCATAACATCCCATAACCCCCCCCACCCCATAGACCCCCCCCCCACCCCATAACATCCCATAACCCCCCCCACCCCATAGACCCCCCCCCCCAATAACATCCCATAACCCCCCCCCCCACCCCATAACATCCCATAACCCCCCCCACCCCATAACCCCCCCCACCCCATAACACCCCATATCCCCCCCCCACCCCATAGACCCCCCCTCCACCCCATAACATCCCATATCCCCCCCCCACCCCATAAACCCCCCCCCCACCCCATAACATCCCATAACCCCCCCACACCCCATAGAACCCCCCCCCAATAACATCCCATAACCCCCCCCACCCCATACACCCCCCCACCCCATAACATCCCATAACCCCCCCCACCCCATAACCCCCCCCACCCCATAACATCCCATATCCCCCCCCCACCCCATAAACCCCCCCCACCCCATAACATCCCATAACCCCCCCACCCCATAGACCCCCCCCCAATAACATCCCATATCCCCCCCCCACCCCATAAACCCCCCCCACCCCATAACATCCCATAACCCCCCCCACCCCATAGACCCCCCCCCAATAACATCCCATAACCCCCCCCAACCCATAACCCCCCCCCACCCCATAACATCCCATAACCCCCCCCCACCCCATAACATCCATATCCCCCCCTCACCCCATAAACCCCCCCCACCCCATAACATCCCATAGCCCCCCCATTGCCCCCCATTGCCCCCCATTGCCCCCCATTACCCCCCCCATCCCATAACCCCCCCCACCCCATAACATCCCATATCCCCCCCCCCACCCCATAAACCCCCCCCACCCCATAACATCCCATAGCCCCCCCCATCCCATAACCCCCCCCACCCCATAACATCCCATATCCCCCCCCCCACCCCATAAACCCCCCCCACCCCATAGACCCCCCCCACCCCATAACATCCCATAACCCCCCCCATCCCATAAACCCCCCCCACCCCATAACCCCCCCCCCCCATAACATCCCATAGACCCCCCCATTGCCCCCCATATACCCCCCCACCCCATAACATCCCATAGACCCCCCCATTGCCCCCATATACCCCCCCACCCCATAACATCCCATAGACCCCCCATTGCCCCCCATTGCCCCCCCCACCCCATAACATCCCATAGACCCCCCATTGCCCCCCATATACCCCCCCCCATAACCCCCCCATTAACCCCCCCCCCCCATAACATCCCATAACCCCCCACCCCATTAAACCCCCATTAAACCCCCCCCCATCCCATAGCCCCCCCCCACCCCATCCCCCCCTTACCTTATCCGTTCTCCTTTATCAATGGGGGGGGTCGTAGATTTAAAGGGACCCCCCCAATATATAGAGGGGGGGGGGGGGTCTATTAATGGGGGGGGGGTCGTAGATTTAAAGGGCCAGCACCCCAATATATAGATGGGGGTTTATAAAGGGGGGGGGTGGGCGTCTCCTGTAGCTCTAAGGATGCCCGGATGGAGGAAGAGGCGGCTGATTCTAATGGAGGCCAATGGGGGGGTGGTACCCGGGGGGGTCCCGATGGTTTAGGCCTTGATTTTTGGGTTGAATTCGGGGGATTTTGGGGCTCCCCCCCCCCCCCCAATGTTATAAACGGGGCTGAAGGCGGCGGGTGGAAGGGGGCGGGGCTAAAGCGGGAGGGGGCGGGGCTTAGCGAGGAGCGGCTTCCGGTTGGGGGAGAACGAGGCTGGGGGCGGGGCTACGGCAGGGGGAGGAGCCAATGGGAAGGGGAGGATGGTTGGAGTGGGCGGGGCTACGTAAAATAGGTCATTGTAAGTAATTGGGGGGTGGGCGGGGCTACGTAAAGTGGGCGTGGTTACGCGTAAATGGGCGTGGCTATGTAAATTAGGTCATTTTGTTGGTGATGGAGGAGTGGGCGGGGCTACATAAGGTGGGCGTGGATATGCAAATTAGGGCATTTGTGAGTAATGGGGGGAGTGGGCGGGGCTACGTAAAGTGGGCGCGGCTACGTAAGTGGGCGTGGCTATGTAAAATAGGTCATTGTAAGTAATAGGGAGTGGGCGGGGCTATCTAAATTAGGTCATTGTATTTGTGGGGGTGGGCGTGGCTACGCAAAGTGGGCGTGGCTATGTAAATTGGGCCGTTGTGAGTATTGGGGGATGGGCGGGGCTACGTAGAGTGGGCGGGGCTATGTAAATTAGGCCGCTGTAAGTAATAGTGGGTGGGCGGGGCTACCCAGTGTGGGCGGGGCTACGCAAGGTGGGCGGGGGTATGTAAATTAGGTCATTGTAAGTAATGGGGGAGCTGGCATGGCTATGCAAGGTGGGCGGGGTTATGTAAATTAGGTCACTATAAGTAACCGGGGGTGGGCGTGGCTATGTAAATTAGGTCGTTGTATGTAATTGGTAGTGGGCGTGGCTACGCAAAGTGGGCGTGGCTACGTGAGACCCCATAACCCCATAGATCCGATCCTTAACCCCATAGACCCAACCCCATAACCCCATAGACCCAACCCCATAACCCCATAGATCCGATCCCATAACCCCATAGATCCCATTCTATAATCCCATAGATCTGATCCTATAACCCCATAGACCTACCCCATAACCCCATAAACCCACCCTATAACCCCATAACCCCATAAACCCACCCTATAACCCCATAAACACACCCTATAACCCCATAACCCCATAAACCCAACCCTATAACCCCATAAACCCACCCTATAACCCCATAAACCCACCCCATAAATCCACCCTATAACCCCATAACCCCAACCCTATAACCCCATATCCCCAACCCTATAACCCCATAAACCCACCCTATAACCCCATAAACCCACCCTATAACCCCATAACCCCATAACCCCATAAACCCATAACCCCAACCCTATAACCCCATAACCCCAACCCTATAACCCCATAACCCCATAAACCCACCCTATAACCCCATAAACCCACCCCATAACCCCATAACCCCACCCCATAACCCCATAAACCCCATAACCCCAACCCTATAACCCCATAAACCCACCCTATAACCCCATAACCCCAACCCTATGACCCCATAAAGCCACCCTATAACCCCATAACCCAACCCTATAACCCCATAAACCCACCCTATGACCCCATAACCCCATAAACCCACCCTATAACCCCATAAACCCACCCTATAACCCCATAACCCCAACCCTATAACCCCATAAACCCACCCTATAACCCCATAAACCCACCCTATAACCCCATAACCCCAACCCTATAACCCCATAAACCCACCCTATAACCCCATATCCCCCATCCTATAACCCTATAACCCCAACCCTATATCCCCATAAACCCACCCTATAACCCCATAGCCCCATAACCCCATAACCCCACCCTATAACCCCATATTCCCAACCCTATAACCCCATATTCCCAACCCTATAACCCCATAAACCCAACCCTATAACCCCATAACCCCAACCCTATAACCCCATATTCCCAACCCTATAACCCCATAACCCCACCCCTATGACCCCATAACCCCAACCCTATAACCCCATAAACCCACCCTATATTCCCATAACCCCATAACCCCATAACCCCACCCTATAACCCCATAACCCCACAGCAGTGGGAAGGAAGGGGTTAAACCTCCCTCCCCACAACCTTAATGGCCCATCGGGAACTGAATGGGCCCCATTGAGATCAATGGGGGGAGGGGAGACCCCATAGGGACAGCTATGGGGTGGAGACCACATAGACCCTATAGGGACAGCTATGGGGTGGAGACCCCATAGACAGCAATGGGGTGGAGAACACATAGACCCCATAAGGACAGCTATGGGGTGGAGAGCACATAGGCCCCATAGGGACAGCTATGGGGTGGAGGACACAGCGACCCCATAGGGACAGCTATGGGGTGGAGACCACATAGACCCTATAGGGACAGCTATGGGGTGGAGGACACAACGACCCCATAGGGACAGCTATGGGGTGGAGAACACAACGACCCCATAGGGACAGCTATGGGGTGGAGGACACAACGACCCCATAGGGACAGCTATGGGGTGGAGGACACAACGACCCCATAGGGACAGCTATGGGGTGGAGGACACAACGACCCCATAGGGACAGCTATGGGGTGGAGAACACAATGACCCCATAGGGAGAGCTATGGGGTGGAAACCCCATAGACAGCAATGGGGTGGAGAACACGACGGCCCCATAGGGACAGCTATGGGGTGGAGAACACATAGACCCTATAGGGACAGCTATGGGGTGGAGAACACAACGACCCCATAGGGAGAGCTATGGGGTGGAAACCCCATAGACAGCAATGGGGTGGAGAACACGACGGCCCCATAGGGACAGCTATGGGGTGGAGAACACAATGACCCCATAGGGACAGCTATGGGGTGGAGAACACAACGACCCCATAGGGACAGCTATGGGGTGGAGAGCACATAGACCCCATAGGGACAGCTATGGGGTGGAGAACACATTGACCCTATAGGGACAGCTATGGGGTGGAGAACACATAGACCCTATAGGGACAGCTATGGGGTGGAGAACATGAAGACCCCATAAGGACAGCTATGGGGTGGAGAACACAATGACCCCATAGGGACAGCTATGGGGTGGAGGACACAGTGACCCCATAGGGACAGCAATGGGGTGGAGACCACATAGACTCTATAGGGACAGCTATGGGGTGGAGAACACAATGACCCCATAGGGACAGCTATGGGGTGGAGAACACATAGACCCTATAGGGACAGCTATGGGGTGGAGAACACATAGACCCTATAGGGACAGCTATGGGGTGGAGGACACAGCGACCCCATAGACAGCAATGGGGTGGAGACCCTATAGACAGCAATGGGGTGGACATCATAAAGACCCTATAAGGACGGCTATGGGTGGAGAACACATAGACCCCACAGACAGCACAAATCCCAACAAAACACCCCAAAACCCAACAAAAAAAACCCAAATAGCATCAAATTGACCCCAAAACCCAACAAAAAAACCCAAATTTCCCCCAAATCTCCATTTTTCCCCCCATTATTCCCCATTATTCCCCCATATTCCCCCCATATTTCCCCCAAATCCCCCCAATTTTCCCCCTTTATCCCCTATTTTCCCCCCTTTATTCCCCCATTTCCCCCCATATTTCCCCCAAATCCCCCCAAATTTCCCCCATTTCCCCCAAATTCCCCCATTTTCCCCCCATATTTCCCCCCTTATTCCCCCATTTTCCCCCATATTTCCCCCATTTATCCCCCTTATTCCCCCATTTCCCCCCATTTTCCCCAAATCCCCCATATTCCCCCCATTTTCCCCCATTATTCCCCCATTATCCCTCATATTTCCCCCATTTCCCCCTTATTCCCCCATATTTCCCCATTTCCCCCAAATCCCCCAATTTTCCCCCTTTATCCCCTATTTTTCCCCAATTTTCCCCCATATTTCCCCCCAATTTCCCCCATTATTCCCCAAAATCCGCACAAATTTCCCCCTTTATCCCCAAATTTCCCCATTATTCCCCCATTTCCCCCATTATACCCCAAATTCCCCCATTTCTCTCCTAATTCCCCCCCAAAAAACCCCAAATTTCCCCCATTTCCTCCCTTATTCCCCCATTTTTCCCATATTTCCCCCAAATCCCCCCAAATTTCCCCCATTATCCCCCTTATTCCCCCTTTATCCCCCATTATCCCCCATATTCCCCCCAATTTCCCCCATTATTCCCCCAAATCCCCCCATTTTCCCCCATTATCCCCCTATTTTCCCCAATTTCCCCCATTATCCCCCAAATCCCCCCTATTTTCCCCCTTATTCCCCCATTTTCCCCCATAGTTCCCCCAAATCCCCCCAAATTTCCCCCATTTCCCCCAGTTTCTCCCAAATTTCCCCAATTTCCCCCTTTCTTCCCCCAAATCCACCCAAATTACCCCAATTTCTCCCCAATTTCCCCCAAATCCCCCATTTCCCCCATATTTCCCCCAAATCCACCCAAATTTCCCCCATTTTCCCCCATTTTCCCCCTTTATTCCCCCATTTTCCCCCATTATTACCCCAAATCCTCCCATTTCCTCCCTTATTCCCCTATTTTTCCCCTATTTCCCCCAATTTTCCCCTATTTCCCCCCCAAATCCCCCCAAATTTCCCCATATTTCCCCCATTATCCCCCATTTTCCCCATATTTCCCCCATTATCCCCCTTATTCCCCCAATTTCCCCCATATTCCCCCATTTCCCCCAATTTCCCCCTTATTCCCCCAAATCCCCCCAAATTTCCCCCATTTCCCCCATATTCCCCCCATATTTCCCCCATTATCCCCAAATCCCCCCAATTTCCCCCTTTATCCCCCATATTTCCCCCATATTTCCCCCAAATCCCCCCAATTTCCCCCATTATCCCCCCTTATTCCCCATTATCCCCTTATTCCCCCATTTCCCCCATATTTCCCCCAAATCCCCCCAATTTCCCCCTTTATCCCCCATTTATCCCCATTATTCCCCCCAATTTCCCCCATATTTCCCCCATTTTCCCCCATTTTCCCATTATTCCCCCCTTATTCCCCCATTTTCCCCCATATTTCCCCCATTTTCCCCCATATTTCCCCCAAATCCCCCCAAATTTCCCCCATTATCCCCATTATTCCCCCCTTATTCCCCCATTTGCCCCCATATTTCTCCCAAATCCACCCAAATTTCCCCCATTTTCCCCAATTTCCCCCTTTATTCCCCCAAATTTCCCCCCTTATTCCCCTTATTCCCCCATTTCCCCCCATATTTCCCCCAAATCCACCCAAATTTCCCCCATTTCCCCCCATTTTCCCCATTATTCCCCCTATATCCCCCCAATTTCCCCCCATTATTCCCCCATTTCTCCCTTTATCCCCCATTTTCCCCCATATTTCCCCCATATTTCCCCTATTTCCCCCATTTCCCCCATTATTCCCCCAAATTTCCCCCATTATCCCCATTATTCCCCCCTTATTCCCCCATTTCCCCCATAATCCCCCAAATCCCCCCTATTTTCCCTCTTTATCCCCCCATATTTCCCCCATTATTCCCCCATTTTCCCCCAAATTCCCCCATTTTCCCCCATTATTCCCCCAAATCCCCCCAAATTTCCCCCATTATCCCCCTTATTCCCCCAATTTTCCCCCATTATCCCCCCTATATCCCCCCATTTCCCCCATTATTCCCCCAAATCCCCTCAAATTTCCCCTATTTTCCCCCATTTTCCCCATATTTCCCCCATTTATCCCCATTATTCCCCCCAATTTCCCCCATATTTCCCCCAAATCCCCCATATTTCCCCCATTACCCCCCTTATTCCCCATTTCCCCCCCATATTTCCCCCAAATCCCCCCAAATTTCCCCCATTATCCCCCTTATTCCCCCTTTATTCCCCCATTTCCCCCCATTATCCCCCCAAATCCCCCCAAATTTCCCCCATTTCCCCCCAAATTTCCCCCATTATCCCCCCAAATTTCCCCTATTTCCCCCATTATTCCCCCATTTCCCCCCCATTTCCCCCTTTATTCCCCCATTTCCCCCCATATTTTCCCCCTATTTCCCCCATTATTCCCCCAAATCCCCTCAAATTTCCCCTATTTTCCCCCCTATTTCCCCCATAATCCCCCCTATATCCCCCTCCCCCCTTTGGGTTCCGCCCCCACGTCCCGGTGCGGACCCTCCCCCCAATTCCGCACCTCGAGGAGCGCAAATGGCGGCGACACCGGCCGAGGTAACTGCGCCCGGCGCAAATTGCGCGCAAATTGAGCGCAAAATGCGCCCCAAAACACAACACGGGGCGCTGCGCTGAAGATGCGCGGAAATTTCAGCGCAAAACGCTGCGCTGCGCCCAAACTTTGCGCGGAAATTGCGCCGCCGCGGAACTTTGCGCGGGTATTTGCGCGCGGAACGCTGCGCCCGGTTTTGCGCGGAAATTTGAGTACAAAACACTGCGCTGCGCCCAAACTTTGCGCGGAAATTTGCGCTCCGCTCGATTTTGCGCGGATATTTGCGCGCGGAACGCTGCGCCCGGTTTTGCGCGGAAATTTCAGCACAAAACGCTGCGCTGCGCGCGGATATTTGCGCTGCGCTCGATTTTGCGCGGAAATTTGAGCACAAAACGCTGCGCTGCGCCCGGATTTTGCGCGGAAATTAGCGCTGCGCCCGATTTTGCGCGGAAATTTCAGCGCGGAACACTGCGCTGCGCCCAAACTTTGCGCGGATATTTGCGCCGCCGCGGAACTTTGCGCGGATATCTGCGCGCGGAACGCTGCGACCGGGTTTGCGCGGAAATTTGAGCGCGGAAAGCAGCGCTGCGCCCGATTTGCGCGGAATTTTCTGCTGCGCCCGATTTTGCGCGGAAATTTGATCACAAAACGCTGCGCTGCGCCCGGATTTTGCGCGGAAAATTGCACTGCGCCCGATTTTGCGCGGATATTTGCGCGGCTCCCTGCGCCCCCCCCCCCCCCCCTCTAATCAGATTTGCGCCCTTTTCCTTCCCTTCCATTTCGTTTTCCTTCTGAAAATCGCGACCTCGTGGTCGCCCCCCCCCCTCCCCCTCCCCCCCCGCCTCCATTTTGATGCCATTTGGGCAAAGTTTGAAAATTCCGATTTTTTATTTTTGAAAATTCCGATTTTTTGGGAAAATTTCGATTTTTAAAAAAATTTTCCAATTTTTAAAAAAAATTTTGATTTTTTGGAAATTTCTATTTCTGAAAATTCCTATTTTTTCCCCCAAAATTTCATTTGCCCCCCTCCATTTTGATGCAATTTTGCCAAACTTTGAAATTTTCAATCTTTGAAAATTTCAATTTTTTTTGAAAATTTCAATTTTTTTTTTGAAAATTTCAAATTTTGGATTTTTTTAAATATTTCTGATTTTTGAAAATTTCGAATTCTGAAAATCTCATTTTTCCCCCCCAAAATTTCATTTGACTCCCTCCATTTTGATGCCAAAAATTGAAATTTAGGATCTTTGAAAATTTCAATTTTTTTTTGAAAATTTCAATTTTTTTAATTGCATTTTTTTTAAAAAAAAAGTTCGATTTTTGGAAAATTCTGATTTTTGCAAATTTCAATTTTTGAAAATTCTGATTTTTTTCCCCCAAAATTTCAATTTCTCCCCCCAAATTTTATATATTTTTCCCCGAAATTTCATTTCCCCCCCCTCCCAAAAGTTTCCATTTTTTACCCCAAAATTTCGATATTTTCCCAAAAATTTCAATTTTGAGGCAGGAAAGCTTTGAAAATTCCCATTTTTCCCCCAAAAATTCCCATTTTTCCCCCAAAATTTCCATTTTCCCCCCCAAAATTCCAATTTTTCCCCCAAATTTTATTTTTTTCCCCCAAAATTTTATTTTTTTTCCTCAAAATATTATTTTTTTCCCCAAAATTTTGATATTTTCCCAAAAATTTCAATTTTGAGGCAGGAAAGTTTCGATTTTCAAAGCACGAAAGCTTTGAAAATTTGGACTTCTTTGAAAATTCCCATTTTTCACCTAAAATACCATTTTTCCCCCAAAATTTCCATTTTCCCCCCAAAATTCCAATTTTTCCCCAAAATTTTAATTTTCCTCAAATTTTTCAATTTTACCCCAATTTTTAATTTTTTTTTCCTCAAAATTTCCATTTTTCCCCCCAAAATTTTCAATTTCCCCCCAAATTTTATATATTTTATATATTTTATATATTTTTCCCCAAAATTTCATTCCCCCCTCCCAAAACTTTCCATTTTTACCCAAAATTTCGATATTTTCCCAAAAATTTCAATTTTTGGGCAGGGAAATTTTGAAAATTTGGGCTTCTTTGAAAATTCCTATTTTTCCCCTAAAATACCATTTTTCACCCCAAAATTTCCAGTTTTCCTTAAAATTTCCATTTTTCCCCCCCAAAATTTCCATTTTCCCCCCAAAATTCCGATTTTCCCCCCAAAATTTCAATTTTCCTCAAATTTTTCAATTTTACCCCAATTTTTAATTTTTTTTTCTCAAAATTTCCATTTTTTCCCAAAATTTTCAATTTTCCCCCCAAAATTTTTATTTTTTTCCCCAATTTTTTATTTTTTCCCCAAAATTCTGATTTTTTCCCCCAAAATTTCAAGTTTCCTCAAATTTTTCAATTTTACCCCAATTTTTAAATTTTTTTTCTCAAATTTTCCATTTTTCCCCCCAAATTTTCAATTTTCCCCCCAATTTTTTATTTTTTCCCCAAATTTTCAATTTTTCCCCAAAATTCATTTTTTTCCCAAAAAATCCCATTTTTGAGGCCAGAAACTTTTGATTTATCGTTAAAAATGCAAGTTTTTTCCTTCTGAAAATTCCAATTTTTCGGAAAATTTCGACCAATTTTTGAACTTTTAATCCCAATTTCTCTGAAAATTCCAAATTTTGGTGAAAATCCCCATTTTTAACGAAAATCTCCATTTCTTTCACTTTTTCTCCCATTTTCTCCTCGATGACGATGGATTTTTTTCTCATTTTTTTTCTATTTTTCCCAATTCTGCCATTTTTCTCCTCAATTTGGGCTTCTTTGAAAATTCCCATTTTTCCCTTAAAATACCATTTTTCCCCAAAAATTCCAATTTTTCCCCCAAAATTTTAATTTTCCTCAAATTTTTCAATTTTACCCCAATTTTTAAATTTTTTTTTCTCAAAATTACCATTTTCCGCCCAAATTTTCAATTTTCCCCCCAAAATTTTTATTTTTTTTCCCCAATTTTTTATTTTTTCCCCAAAATTTCAATTTTTTTCCCCAAAATTCATTTTTTCCCCAAAAATTCATTTTTTGCCCCAAAATTTCAAGTTTCCTCAAATTTTTCAATTTTACCCCAATTTTTAAATTTTTTTCCTCAAAATTTCCATTTTCCCCCAAAATTTTCAATTTTCCCCCCAAAATTTTTACTTTTTCCCCCCAAAATTTTTATTTTTTCCCCAAAATTTCAATTTTTTTCCCCAAAAATTCATTTTTTCCCCAAAAATCCCATTTTCGAGGCCAGAAACTTTTAATTTATCGTTAAAAATTCAAGTTTTTTGCTTCTGAAAATTCCATTTTTTCTGAAAATTCCGACCATTTTTGAAATTTTAATCCCAATTTCTCTGAAAATTCCAAATTTTGGTGAAAATCACCATTTTTAACGAAAATCTCCATTTCTTTCACTTTTTCTCCCATTTTCTCCTCGATGACGAAGGATTTTTTTCTTATTTTTTTTTCTATTTTTCCCAATTCTGCCATTTTTCTCCTCAATTTCCCACTGATTCTGTTCATCTCAATTTCATTTCACTTTCAATCCCATTTTTCACTTTTTTGGCCCCATTTTCCCCCATTATTTCCCATTATACCCCCCATATCCCCCCATTATCCCCCATAATACCCTTCATATCCCCATTATACCCCATTATACCCCAAATTTCCCTATTATCCCCCATATCCCCCATAATACCCCCCATATCCCCCCATTATCCCCCCATATCCCCCATATCCCCCCATTACCCCCCATATCCCCCATAATAACCCCATATCCCCCATTATCCCCTATTATCCCCCCATATCCCCCATTATCCCCTATTATCCCCTATTATCCCCCATATCCCCCATATCCCCCCCATATCCCCCATAATACCCCCCATATTCCCCTATTATCCCCTATTACCCCCCCATACCCCCCCATTACCCCCCATTATACCCCCATATCCCCATAATACCCCCCATATTCCCCTATTATCCCCCATATCCCCCCCATATCTCCCATAATACCCCCCATATCCCCCCATTATCCCCTATTACCCCCCATATCCCCCCATTATCCCATCTATTACCCCCCATATCCCCCCATTATCCCCTATTATCCCCCATATCCCCCCATATCCCCCTATTATCCCCCATAACAACCCCATATCCCCCCATTACCCCCCATTATCCCCCATATCCCCCATAATACCCCCCATATTCCCCTATTATCCCCCATATCCCCCATAATAACCCCATATCCCCCATATCCCCCCCATATCCCACATAACAACCCCATATCCCCCCATTATCCCCCATTATCCCCCATTATCCCCCATTATCCCCCATAATACCCCCCATACCCCCCATATCCCCCATTATCCCCCATATTCCCCCATATCCCCCCATTATCCCCCATATCCCCCATATCCCCCCCATATCCCCCATAACAACCCCATATCCCCCCATTATCCCCCATAATACCCCCCATATCCCCCATTATACCCCATTATACCCCAAATTTCCCCTATTATCCCCCATATTCCCCCATTGTACCCCAATTATACCCCAAATTTCCCCTATTTCCACCAAAATTTCCCCTATTTCCCCCATTTTCCCCCCATTTCTCCCCAATATCCCCCATAATAACCCCATATCCCCCATAATACCCCCCATATCCCCCATTACCCATTATATCCCCTAACACATATTATCCCCTACTACCCCCCATATCCCCCCCATTATCCCCCATTATACCCCCATATCCCCCATAATAACCCCATATCCCCCCATTATCCCCCATAATACCCCCCATATCCCCCATATCCCCTATTATCCCCCATATCCCCCATAATACCCCCCATATCCCCCATAATAACCCCATATCCCCCATTATCCCCCATATTCCCCATAATACCCCCCATATTCCCCTATTATCCCCTATTATCCCCCCATATCCCCCATTATCCCCCATAATAACCCCATATACCCCCTAATAACCCCATATCCCCCATTAACCCCTGTTATACCCCCATATCCCCCATAATAACCCCATATCCCCCCATTATCCCCCATATCCCCCATAATACCCCCCATATCCCCCATAATACCCCCCATATCCCCCCATATCCCCCATAACCCCCCATTATCCCCTATTATCCCCCCATTACCCCCCATATGCCCCATAATAACCCCATATCCCCCCATATTCCCCTATTATCCCCCATTATACCCCCATATCCCCCATAATAACCCCATATCCCCCCATATCCCCCTTTATCCCCCATTATCACCCCCATATCCCCCATTATATCCCAAATTTCCCCTATTATCCCCCATATTCCCCCATTATACCCCCATTATACCCCAATTTTCCCCTATTTCCACCAAAATTTCCCCCATTTCTCCCCCGATTCCCCCATTATTTCCCCATTTCCCCCCAATATACCCCACATTTCCCCTATTATCCCCCATTATACCCCAAAATTCCCCTATTAAACTCCATTATTCCCCAATATACCCCACATTTCCCCTATTATCCCTTATTATCCTTATTATCAGGTCCCAGAAGCTCAGCAGGAGGTGACGGTCGTTGCCACCCCACAACCCACCCCAGGGCAACGCAGCCGCCCCCACCCCATAGGTGAGACCCCACCCCATAGGTGACCCCATAACCCCATAGGTGAGACCCCACCCCATAGGTGAGACCCCACCCCACAGGTGACCCCATAACCCCATAGGTGAGACCCCATAACCCCATAGGTGACCCCATAACCCCATAGGTGACCCCATAACCCCATAGGTGAGACCCCATAACCCCATAGGTGAGACCCCACCCCATAGGTGAGACCCACCAAAAGCCCCCAGCCCCATTTAGGGCCCCATATCCCCCCATAAACCCCCCCAAAAGCCCCCAGCCCCATTTAGGGCCCCATAAACCCCCATAGACCCCCCCCCCCAAAACCCCCCAGCCCCATTTAGGGCCCCATATCCCCCCATAGACCCCCCCCAAAAGCCCCCAGCCCCATTTAGGGCCCCATATCCCCCCATAGACCGCCCCCCCAAAAGCCCCCAGCCCCATTTAGGGCCCCATATCCCCCCATAGACCCCCCCCAAAAGCCCCCAGCCCCATTTAGGCCCCATATCCCCCCATAGACCCCCCCAAAACCCCCCAGCCCCATTTAGGGCCCCATATCCCCCCATAGACCGCCCCCCCAAAAGCCCCCAGCCCCATTTAGGGCCCCATAAACCCCCATAACCCCCCCATCAACACACCCCAGCCCCATTTAGGGCCCCATATCCCCCCATAGACCCCCCCCCAAAAGCCCCCAGCCCCATTTAGGGCCCCATATCCCCCCATAGACCCCCCCCAAAACCCCCCAGCCCCATTTAGGGCCCCATAAACCCCCATAGACCCCCCCCCCAAAAGCCCCCAGCCCCATTTAGGGCCCCATAAACCCCCATAGACCCCCCCCCCAAAAGCCCCCAGCCCCATTTAGGGCCCCATATCCCCCCATAGACCCCCCCCAAAACCCCCCAGCCCCATTTAGGGCCCCATATCCCCCCATAGACCCCCCCCCCCAAAACCCCCCAGCCCCATTTAGGGCCCCATATCCCCCCATAGACCCCCCCCAAAAGCCCCCAGCCCCATTTAGGGCCCCATATCCCCCCATAGACCGCCCCCCCAAAAGCCCCCAGCCCCATTTAGGGCCCCATATCCCCCCATAGACCCCCCCCAAAAGCCCCCAGCCCCATTTAGGCCCCATATCCCCCCATAGACCCCCCCAAAACCCCCCAGCCCCATTTAGGGCCCCATATCCCCCCATAGACCGCCCCCCCAAAAGCCCCCAGCCCCATTTAGGGCCCCATAAACCCCCATAACCCCCCCATCAACACACCCCAGCCCCATTTAGGGCCCCATATCCCCCCATAGACCCCCCCCCAAAAGCCCCCAGCCCCATTTAGGGCCCCATATCCCCCCATAGACCCCCCCCAAAACCCCCCAGCCCCATTTAGGGCCCCATAAACCCCCATAGACCCCCCCCCCAAAAGCCCCCAGCCCCATTTAGGCCCCATAAACCCCCATAGACCCCCCCCCCAAAAGCCCCCAGCCCCATTTAGGGCCCCATATCCCCCCATAGACCCCCCCCAAAACCCCCCAGCCCCATTTAGGGCCCCATATCCCCCCATAGACCCCCCCCCCAAAAGCCCCCAGCCCCATTTAGGGCCCCATATCCCCCCATAAACCCCCCCAAAAGCCCCCAGCCCCATTTAGGGCCCCATAAACCCCCATAGACCCCCCCCCCAAAAGCCCCCAGCCCCATTTAGGGCCCCATTTCCCCCCCCCATCGTGACCCCCACCCGAAAGGATGGGATCAATGGGATCAATGGGGTTTTTTTTGGGGGGGGGTCTTTGGGGTGCAGCCCCCCCCCCCATTAAAAGGATCTTATGGCAGCGGTGGGATTCGAACCCACGTCCCCGCAGGGACTGGAGCCTTAATCCAGCGCCTTAGACCGCTCGGCCACGCTACCACCATAGGAAACCTCAATAGCCAATGGGGAATCCCCGGACCCCACGGGATCCAATGGGATTCCACCGCCCTAAACACAGCATCCAATGGGATTCCACCGCCCTAAACACAGCAGCCAATGGGATTCCACCACTTCAAAACCAGCAGCCAATGAGATCCCACCCCATAACCCCATAACCCCATAGGATCCCATTGTCCCCTATAGGTCCTGCTGAGCGCTATGGGGAGCCGTGGGATCCCACCCCATAACCCATAACCCCATAGGATCCCACCCCATAACCCCATAACCCAATGGGATCCCACCCCATAACCCCATAGGATCCCACCCCATAACCCATAACCCCATAACCCCATAGGATCCCATTGTCCCCTATAGGTCCTGCTGAGCGCTATGGGGAGCCGTGGGATCCCACCCCATAACCCATAACCCCATAACCCCATAGGATCCCACCCCATAACCCCATAGGATCCCATTATCCCCTATAGGTCCAGCTGAGCGCTATGGGGAGCCGTGGGATCCCATAACCCCATAACCCCATAGGATCCCACCCCATAACCCCATAGGATCCCATTGTCCCCTATAGGTCCAGCTGAGCGCTATGGGGAGCCGTGGGATCCCATAACCCCATAGGATCCCATTGTCCCCTATAGGTCCAGCTGAGCGCTATGGGGAGCCGTGGGATCCCACCCCATAACCCATAACCCCATAACCCCATAGGATCCCACCCCATAACCCCATAGGATCCCATTGTCCCCTATAGGTCCAGCTGAGCGCTATGGGGAGCCGTGGGTCCCTGTTGTTCCCAGCTCTGACGATGACGATGTGGGGCAGGCCCCATAACCCCATAGGATCCCACCCCATAACCCCATAACCCCATAGGATCCCATTGTCCCCTATAGGTCCTGCTGAGCGCTATGGGGAGCCGTGGGATCCCACCCCATAACCCCATAGGATCCCACCCCATAACCCCATAACCCCATAGGATCCTATAGGATCCCATAGGATCCATAGGTTCCCATAGGATCCCATTATCCCCTATAGGTCCTGCTGAGCGCTATGGGGAGCCGTGGGTCCCATTGGTTCCCAGCTCTGATGATGACGATGTGGGGCAGGCCCCATAACCCCATAACCCCATAACCCATAACCCCATAACCCCATAGGATCCCACCCCATAACCCCATAACCCCATAGGATCCCACCCCATAACCCCATAGGATCCCATTGTCCCCTATAGGTCCAGCTGAGCGCTATGGGGAGCCGTGGGTCCCTGTTGTTCCCAGCTCTGACGATGACGATGTGGGGCAGGCCCCATAACCCCATAGGATCCCACCCCATAACCCCATAACCCATAACCCCATAGGATCCCATTGTCCCCTATAGGTCCTGCTGAGCGCTATGGGGAGCCGTGGGATCCCACCCCATAACCCCATAACCCCATAGGATCCTATAGGATCCCATAGGATCCCATAGGTTCCCATAGGATCCCATTATCCCCTATAGTCCCTGCTGAGCGCTATGGGGAGCCGTGGGTCCCATTGGTTCCCAGCTCTGATGATGACGATGTGGGGCAGGCCCCATAACCCCATAACCCATAACCCCATAACCCCATAGGATCCCACCCCATAACCCCATAGGATCCCACCCCATAACCCCATAACCCCATAGGATCCCACCCCATAACCCATAACCCCATAACCCCATAGGATCCCATTGTCCCCTATAGGTCCAGCTGAGCGCTATGGGGAGCCGTGGGATCCCACCCCATAACCCCATAACCCCATAACCCCATAGGATCCCACCCCATAACCCCATAACCCCATAGGATCCCATAGGTTCCCATAGGATCCCATAGGATCCCATTGTCCCCTATAGGTCCAGCTGAGCGCTATGGGGAGCCGTGGGTCCCATTGGTTCCCAGCTCTGACGATGACGATGTGGGGCAGGCGCTGCTGTGGGTCTGGGTGCGCAGGAGGAGCAGCTGGACCCCATGCAACCAAACTGCGGGGTCAGCGTGCTCAGGTATATGGGGCACAGTATAGGGGACCCTATATCCACACTATATCCCCCCTTACCCCATAATATCCCCCCAATATCCCCCCTATATTCCCCTACCCCCCCATATCCCCCCTATATCCCCCCTATATCCCCTCTATATCCCTATATCCCCCCATATCCCCCTATATCCCCCTATATCCCCCTATATCCCCCTATATTCCCTATATCCCCCCATATCCCCCCTATATCCCCCTATATCCCCCTATATTCCCTATATCCCCCCTATATCCCCTATATCCCCCCTATATCCCCCTATATCCCCCCTATATCCCTATATCCCCCCTATATCCCCCCATATCCCCCCATAATATCCCCCTATATCCCCCCTATATCCCCCCATATCCCCCCTATACCCCCCCATCCCCTAATATCTCCCCCCTCATCCCCCTACCCCCCATAATATCCCCCCTATATCCCCCCCATCCCATAATATCCCCCCCATATCCCCCCTACCCCCCATAATATCCCCCCTACCCCCATAATATCCCCCTATATACCCCCATATCCCCCCTATATCCCCCCTATATCCCCCAATATCCCCCCATATCCCCCTATATCCCCCTATATCCCCCCTATATCCCCCCTGACCCCATAATAACCCCCTATATCCCCCCTTACCCCATAATATCCCCCCTATATCCCCCCTATATCCCCCATATCCCCCCTATATCCCCCAATATCCCCCAATATCCCCCATATCCCCCATAATATCCCCCCATATCCCCCCCATCCCCTAATATCCCCCCTATATCCCCCCTATATCCCCCAATATCCCCCCTAACCCCCAATATCCCCCCTATATCCCCCCCATCCCATAATATCCCCCCTATATCCCCTCTGACCCCATAATATCCCTCCTATATCCCCCTATATCCCCCAATATCCCCCCTATATCCCCCCTATATCCCCCATATCCCCCATATCCTTGTATATCCCCCAATATCCCCCCTATATTCCCCCTACCCCCCTATATCCCCCCTATATCCCCCAATATCCCCCCAATATCCCCCCTATATCCCCCCTGACCCCATAATATCCCCCCTATATCCCCAATATTCCCCCTATATCCCCCCTACCCCCCATAATATCCCCCCTATATCCCCCCTATATCTCTCCCCCCCATAATATCCCCCTATATCCCCTCATATCTCCCCCATATCCCCCCTACCCCCCTATATCCCCCCTATATCCTCTCTATATCCCCCCTGCCCCCCATAATATCTCCCCCTACCCCCCAATATCCCCCCTATATCCCCCCTGACCCCATAATATCCCCCCTACCCCCCTATATCCCCCTGACCCCATAAGATCCCCCCTATATCCCCCCATATCCCCCCTATATCCCCCCTATATCCCCTATATCCCCCCATATCCCCCTACCCCCCAATATCCCCCCTATATCCCCCCTGACCCCATAACATCCCCCTATATCCCCCCATATCCCCCCTACCCCCATAATATCCCCCTATATCCCCCCATATCCCCCCAATATCCTCTGTACCCCCCATATCTCCCCCATATCCCCCACATATCCCCCTTACCCCCCCATATCCCCCCTATATCCCCCCTACCCCCATAATATCCCCCTATATCCCCCCATATCCCCCTATATTTCCCTATATCCCCATATATCCCCCCTACCCCCATAATATCCCCCTATATCCCCCCATATCCCCCCCTATATCCCCCCTACATCCCCCCTATATCCCCCGTATATCCCCCCTACCCCCCAATATCCCCCCTATATCCCCCAATATCCCCCCTATATCCCCCCTGACCCCATAACATCCCCCTATATCCCCCCTATATCCCCCCTACCCCCATAACATCCCCCTATATCCCCCTATATCCCCCTACTCCCCATAATACCCCCCCTATATCCCCCCTATATCCCCCATATCCCCCTTTATCCCCCCATATCCCCCAATATCCCCCCTACCCCCATAATATCCCCCTATATCCCCCCATATCCCCCCAATATCCCCCCATATCCCCCCTACCCCCATAATATCCCCCTATATCCCCCCATTATCCCCCTATATCCCCCTATATCCCCCAATATCCCCCCTGTCCCCCATAATATCCCCCCCTATATCCCCCCATATCTCCCTATATCCCCCTATATCCCCCCTACCCCCCATAATATCCCCCCTATATCACCCCATATATCCCCTTACCCCCCTATATCCCCCCTATATCCCCCCTACCTCCCATAATATCCCCCTATATCCCCCCATATCCCCCCATATCCCCCCATACCCCCCCATATCCCCCATATCCCCCATAATATCCCTATATCCCCCCATATCCCCCCTATATCCCCCTATATCCCCCCTATATCCCCCCATATCCCCCCTATATCCCCCCATATCCCTCCCCATATCCCCCATATCCCCGTATATCCCCCAATATCCCCCCTATATCCCCCTGACCCCATAACATCCCCCTATATCCCCCCATATTCCCCCTATATCCCCCCATATCCCCCAATATCCCCCCTACCCCCATAATATCCCCCTATATCCCCCCATATCCCCCCTATATCCCCCATATCCCCCTATATCCCCCCATATCCCCCTATATCCCCCCTATATCCCCCCTAACCCCCAATATCCCCCCTATATCCCCCCATGTCCCCCTATATCCCCCAATATCCCCCCTATATCCCCTCTGACCCCATAATATCCCCCTATATCCCCCCTATATCCCCCCTGACCCCATATCTCCCCCATATCCCCCACATATCCCCCTTACCCCCCCATATCCCCCCTATATCCCCCCTACCCCCATAATATCCCCCCAATATCCCCATATATCCCCCCTACCCCCATAATATCCCTATATCCCCCCATATCCCCCCTATATCCCCCAATATCCCCCCTACACCCCATAATATCCCTATATCCCCCCATATCCCCCCATATCCCCCTGACCCCATAAGATCCCCCCTATATCCCCTATATCCCCCCATATCCCCCCTATATGCCCCCTATATCCCCCCATAACATCCCCCCTATATCACCCCATATATCCCCCCTACCCCCCTATATCCCCCCTACATCCCCCCAATATCCCCCTATATCACTCCTATATCCCCCTGACCCCATAATATCCCCCCTATATCCCCCCATATCCCCCCTACCCCCCCAATATCCCCCCTATATCCCCCTGACCCCATAACATCCCCCTATATCACCCCATAATATCCCCCCTATATCCCCCTATATCCCCCAATATCCCCCCTATATCCCCCCATATCCCCCCTACTCCCCTATATCCCCCTATATCCCCTATATCCCCCCATAACAACCCCCCTATATCCCCCATAGACACCAGCTACTCCTCCACATCCCCCTCCACCACCAGCTCCGACGACGACGACGCTGCATCCGTCGCATCAAATGCATCCCAAAGGAAACCCCGCAGCTCCGCCGCATCCCACCGCATCCCCCCCGCATCCACCTGCCCCCAATGCAACCGAACCTTCTCCCGCCCGTCCTCCCTGCGCCGCCACCTCCGCATGCATCGCCGCATGCGACCGACCCCATGCGACCGCTGCGGCCGCGTGCTCATGTGCAGCTGGGCCTTACGGGATCACCAGCGCAAACACTGCAAGCCGCCGCAGCGCCGCATGTTCCCATGCGACCAATGCGGCAAAGAACTGGCCTCTAATGCAGCTTTAACCACGCACCGTCGCATTCATACGGGGGAGCGGCCGTATGCGTGTCCCGAATGCGACAAGAGGTTCATGGCCTCCAAGTCGCTGGGGAAGCATCGCAGGAGTCACCGTCAGGACGGGTTTTTTGCATGCCCCGAATGCGGCAAGAAGCTGACGTCCAAAGCGACGCTGCAGTGCCACCGTCGCATTCATAGCGGGGAGAGGCCCTACGGGTGCAATGAATGCGGCAAGAGGTTCATGGCCAGCAAGGCGCTCAGCAAGCACCGCAAGAGCCATGCGGGGAATGGGGAGCAGCGTGCAGCAATGCAGCCATGCAGCGAGAAAAAGGTGGGTGAGGGAAGAATGCAGCTGCAGCTGGGGGTAGTTGCATGCAGGCAGAATGCAGCTGCAGCTGGGGATGATTGCATGCAGAATGCAGCTGGGGGTAGATGCATGCAGAGCTCAGCTGCAGCTGGGGTTGGATGCAGGTAGAATGCAGCTGCAGCTGCGGATAAATGCATGCAGAGCTCAGCTGCAGCTGGGGTTGGGTGCAGGCAAAGGGGAGCGGGGAGCAGCATGCAGCAATGCAGCGAGCAAAAGGTGGGTGAGGGCAGAATGCAGCTGCAGCTGGGAGTAGTTGCATGCAGAGCTCAGCTGCAGCCAGGGATAAATGCATGCAGGGATCCGCTGCACCCATGCATGCAGTCAGAGCTCAGCTGCACCCATGCATGCATCCACGCAGGGCTCAGCTGCAGCCAGGGATGCATGCAGTCAGATCTCAGCTGCAACCAGGGATAAGTGCATGCAGAGCTCAGCTGCAGCTAGGGGTGAATGCATGCAAAGTGCAGCTGCAACCAGGGATAAGTGCATGCGGGACTCAGCTGCAGCTGGGGTTGGATGCAGGCAGAATGCAGCTGCAGCTGGGGGTAGTTGCATGCAGAGCTCAGCTGCAACCAGGGAAAAGTGCATGCAGAGCTCGGGTGCAGCTGGGGGTAATTGCATGCAGAATGCAGCTGCAGCTGGGAATAAATGCACGCAGAGCTCAGCTGCAGCTGGGGGTGAATGCATGCAGAGCTCAGCTGCAACCAGGGATAAATGCATGCAGGGATCAGCTGCAACCAGAGATGCATGCAGTCGGAGCTCAGCTGCACCCTTGCACGCATCCATGCAGGGATCAGATGCAACCAGGGATAAATGCGTGCAGAGCTCAGCTGCACCCATGCATCCATGCAGATCTCAGCTACAGCCAGGGATGCATGCGTGCATGCCTCAGCTGCAACCAGGGATAAATGCATGCAGGGATCAACTGCACCCATGCATGCACGCATAACTCAGCTGCACCCATGCACGCAAGCAGAGCTCAGCTGCACCCATGCATGCATCCATGCAGGGCCAGCTGCAGCCAGGGATAAATGCAGTCATAACTGAGCTGCAACCAGAGATGCATGCATAACTCAGCTGCACCCATGCATGCATGCATAACTCACTCAGCTGCACCCATGCATACATGCATAACCCACTCAGCTGCACCCATGCATGCATACTCAGCCGCACCCATGCATGCACCCACGCAGGTCTCAGCCGCCAGCAGCGTCGCATCAGGCCGCCTCAACCCCTCACCATTGCCCCGAATGCGGCGCCTCGTTCCGGCTGCATTCAGCGCTGCAGCTGCACCAGAAGCTCCATGCAGCGACGCCGCAGCGACCTCACGCATGCGACGACTGCGGCAAAAGCTTCGGCGAAGCCTCCACGCTGCGTCGGCACCGTCGCATTCACACGGGGGAGAAGCCGTATGGCTGCATTTATTGCGACAAGAGCTTCAGGGCCAGCTCCACCCTGGTCATCCACCAGCGCATTCACACCGGGGAGCGGCCGTATCAATGCGGCAGCTGCAGCAAAAGCTTCGTGTCCAGCTCAGCCCTCGTCAAGCACCGACGCACACACCAGAGCAACGAGAAATGAGGGGGGACAGTGGGGGGCGGGACCCCATTGGGGGGTCCTATGGGGTCCTATGGGGTCCTGGGGGTCCTATGGGGTCCTATGGGGGTCCTATGGGGTCCTATGGGGTCCTATGGGGTCTTATGGGGTCCTATGGGGTCCTATGGGGTCTTATGGGGTCGTGGGGGTCCTATGGGGTCCTGTGGGGTCCTATGGGGTCGTGGGGGTCCTATGGGGTCCTATGGGGTCCTATGGGGGTCCTATGGGGTGGTGGGACCCCAGTGGGGGGCAGGACACTATGGGGGGATACTATGGGGTCCTGGGGGTCCTATGGGGTCATGGGGGTCCTATGGGGTCCTATGGGGTCGTGGGGGTCCTATGGGGTCCTATGGGGTCCTATGGGGTCCTATGGGGTTGTGGGGGTCCTATGGGGTGGTGGGACCCCATTGGGGGGCAGTGGGACCCCATTGGGGGGCAGGACACTATGGGGGGATACTATGGGGTCCTATGGGGGGGTACTATGGGGTCATGGGGGTCCTATGGGGGTCCTATGGGGTCCTATGGGGTCGTGGGGGTCCTATGGGGTCCTATGGGGTCCTATGGGGTCTTATGGGGTCGTGGGGGTCCTATGGGGTCCTGTGGGGTCCTATGGGGTCATGGGGGTCCTGGGGGTCCTATGGGGTCCTATGGGGTCCTATGGGGTCGTGGGGGTCCTATGGGGTGGTGGGACCCCATTGGGGGGCAGGACCCTATGGGGGGATACTATGGGGTCCTATGGGGTCCTATGGGGTCATGGGGGTCCTATGGGGTCCTATGGGGTCCTATGGGGTCCTGGGGGTCCTATGGGGGTCCTATGGGGTCTTATGGGGTTCTATGGGGTCCTGGGGGTTCTATGGGGTCGTGGGGGTCCTATGGGGTCCTATGGGGGTCTTATGGGGGTTCTATGGGGTTATGGGGGTCCTATGGGGTCCTATGGGGGTCCTATGGGGTCCTATGGGGTCATGGGGGGTACTATGGGGGGGTACTATGGGGTCCTGGGGGTCCTATGGGGTCCTATGGGGTCATGGGGGTCCTATGGGGTCCTATGGGGTCTTATGGGGTCATGGGGGTCCTATGGGGTCATGGGGGTCCTATGGGGTGGTGGGACCCCATTGGGGTGGGAGATGATGGGGTTTGGGGTGGTAGGACTCCATTGGGGGGCAGGACACTATGGGAGGGTACTATGGGGTACTATGGGGTCCTATGGGGTCGTGGGGGTCCTATGGGGTCGTGGGGGTCCTATGGGGTCCTATGAGGTCATTGGGGTCCTATGGGGGTCATGGGGGTCCTATGGGGTCATGGGGGTCCTATGGGGTCATGGGGGGTACTATGGGGGGGTCCTATGGGGTCGTGGGGGTCCTATGGGGTGGTGGGACCCCATTGGGGGGCAGGACCCTATGGGGGGATACTATGGGGTCCTATGGGGTCCTGGGGGTCTTATGGGGTCCTATGGGGTCCTATGGGGTCGTGGGGGTCCTATGGGGTCGTGGGGGTCCTATGGGGTCCTATGGGGTCCTATGGGGGTCATGGGGGTCCTATGGGGTCCTGGGGGTCCTATGGGGTCCTATGGGGTCGTGGGGGTCCTATGGGGTGGTGGGACCCCATTGGGGGGCAGGACACTATGGGGGGATACTATGGGGTCCTGGGGGTCCTATGGGGTCCTATGGGGTCCTATGGGGTCGTGGGGGTCCTATGGGGTCATGGGGGTCCTATAGGGTCCTATGGGGTCCTATGGGGTCCTATGGGGGTCCTATGGGGTCGTGGGGGTCCTATGGGGTCCTATGGGGTCCTATGGGGTGGTGGGACCCCATTGGGGGGCAGGACCCTATGAGGGGTTACTATGGGGTCATGGGGGTCCTATGGGGTCGTGGGGGTCCTATGGGGTGGTGGGACTCCATTGAGTGGTCAGTGATGGGGTTTGGGGTAGTGGGACCCCATTGGGGTCATGGGGGTCCTATGGGGTGGTGGGACCCCATTGGGGTGGGGGATGATGGGGTTTGGGGTGGTGGGGCTCCATGGGGCTCCATAGGGATGGAAGGGCTCTATTGGGGTTATGGGGCTCCATTGGGGTCTTGGGGTTCCATTGGGGTGGTGGGACCCTATTGAGTGGTCAGTGATGGGGTTTGGGGTGGTGGGACTTCATTGGGGTCAATGGGCTCCTATGGGGTGGTGGGCAGGGGGTACAGGACCCTATGGGAGATGGGGAGGATATTGGGGTGGGGGGATCCAATGGGGTCATGGGGGTCCTATGGGGTGGGTGGCTTTTTGTAGGAGACATTCATTAAAGATTAATTGGTGATATGGGGACATCAATGGGGACCCTATGGGACATGGGGACCCCAATGGGACATGGGGACACTATGGGGACCCTATGGGGACATGGAGGACACCAATGGGACCCTATGGGGACATGGAGGACCTCAATGGGACATGGAGACCCCAGTAGGACTTAGGGACCCCTATGGGGACCCTATGGGCCATAGAGAACCCCAATGGGACAAGGACCCCTAATAGGAAACCAATGGGATACCGCAGGACCCCAATAGGACAAGGAGGAGGACCGACCACAGAGTGGCGGTGGGGATAGAGCGCCGCTCTCAGCTCACTTCCAGCCGCCTCTCTCTCCACGCACTTCCGGCTGCCTCTCGCTGCTCACTTCCGGCCGCCGCCATGGGCTCAGCGGGGCGGCTCGGGGGGGTGGTGGCGCTGGTGACAGGTGGAAATATCGCGATAATGGGGGGGGATATCGCGATAGGACGGGGGGGGATAGACCCCATAGGGGATAATGGGGGGACAGACCCCATAGGGGATAATGGGGGACAGACCCCATAGGGGATAATGGGGGGGACAGACCCCATAGGGGATAATGGGGGGACAGACCCCATAGGGGATAATGGGGGACAGACCCCATAGGGGATAATGGGGGGACAGACCCCATAGGGGATAATGGGGGGACAGACCCCATAGGGGATAATGGGGACAGACCCCATAGGGGATAATGGGGGGACAGACCCCATAGGGGATAATGGGGGGACAGACCCCATAGGGGATAATGGGGGGACAGACCCCATAGGGGATAATAGGGACAGACCCCATAGGGGATAATGGGGACAGACCCCATAGGGGATAATGGGGGGACAGACCCCATAGGGGATAATGGGGGGGACAGACCCCATAGGGGATAATAGGGACAGACCCCATAGGGGATAATGGGGACAGACCCCATAGGGGATAATGGGGGACAGACCCCATAGGGGATAATGGGGGACAGACCCCATAGGGGATAATGGGGACAGACCCCATAGGGGATAATGGGGGACAGACCCCATAGGGGATAATGGGGGGACAGACCCCATAGGGGATAATGGGGACAGACCCCATAGGGGATAATGGGGACAGACCCCATAGGGGATAATGGGGGACAGACCCCATAGGGGATAATGGGGACAGACCCCATAGGGGATAATGGGGGGACAGACCCCATAGGGGATAATGGGGGGACAGACCCCATAGGGGATAATGGGGACAGACCCCATAGGGGATAATGGGGGGACAGACCCCATAGGGGATAATGGGGACAGACCCCATAGGGGATAATGGGGGGGACAGACCCCATAGGGGATAATGGGGACAGACCCCATAGGGGATAATGGGGGGACAGACCCCATAGGGGATAATGGGGGGATAGACCCCATAGGGGATAATGGGGGGACAGACCCCATAGGGGATAATGGGGACAGACCCCATAGGGGATAATGGGGGACAGACCCCATAGGGGATAATGGGGGGACAGACCCCATAGGGGATAATAGGGACAGACCCCATAGGGGATAATAGGGACAGACCCCATAGGGGATAATGGGGACAGACCCCATAGGGGATAATGGGGGGACAGACCCCATAGGGGATAATGGGGGGGACAGACCCCATAGGGGATAATAGGGACAGACCCCATAGGGGATAATGGGGACAGACCCCATAGGGGATAATGGGGGACAGACCCCATAGGGGATAATGGGGGACAGACCCCATAGGGGATAATGGGGACAGACCCCATAGGGGATAATGGGGGACAGACCCCATAGGGGATAATGGGGGGACAGACCCCATAGGGGATAATGGGGACAGACCCCATAGGGGATAATGGGGACAGACCCCATAGGGGATAATGGGGGACAGACCCCATAGGGGATAATGGGGACAGACCCCATAGGGGATAATGGGGGGACAGACCCCATAGGGGATAATGGGGGGACAGACCCCATAGGGGATAATGGGGACAGACCCCATAGGGGATAATGGGGGGACAGACCCCATAGGGGATAATGGGGACAGACCCCATAGGGGATAATGGGGGGGACAGACCCCATAGGGATAATGGGGACAGACCCCATAGGGGATAATGGGGGGACAGACCCCATAGGGGATAATGGGGGGATAGACCCCATAGGGGATAATGGGGGGACAGACCCCATAGGGGATAATGGGGACAGACCCCATAGGGGATAATGGGGGACAGACCCCATAGGGGATAATGGGGGGGACAGACCCCATAGGGGATAATGGGGGGACAGACCCCATAGGAGATAATGGGGGGGACAGACCCCATAGGGGATAATGGGGGGACAGACCCCATAGGGGATAATGGGGACAGACCCCATAGGGGATAATGGGGACAGACCCCATAGGGGATAATGGGGGACAGACCCCATAGGGGATAATGGGGACAGACCCCATAGGGGATAATGGGGGGACAGACCCCATAGGGGATAATGGGGGGACAGACCCCATAGGGGATAATGGGGGGGACAGACCCCATAGGGGATAATGGGGGGGACAGACCCCATAGGGGATAATGGGGGGGACAGACCCCATAGGGGATAATGGGGGACAGACCCCATAGGGGATAATGGGGGGGATAGACCCCATAGGGGATAATGGGGGACAGACCCCATAGGGGATAATGGGGGAACAGACCCCATAGGGGATAATGGGGACAGACCCCATAGGGGATAATGGGGGACAGACCCCATAGGGGATAATGGGGACAGACCCCATAGGGGATAATGGGGGACAGACCCCATAGGGGATAATGGGGACAGACCCCATAGGGGATAATGGGGGGACAGACCCCATAGGGGATAATGGGGGGACAGACCCCATAGGGGATAATGGGGGACAGACCCCATAGGGGATAATGGGGACAGACCCCATAGGGGATAATGGGGGGGATAGACCCCATAGGGGATAATGGGGGACAGACCCCATAGGGGATAATGGGGGGGACAGACCCCATAGGGGATAATGGGGGGACAGACCCCATAGGGGATAATGGGGGGGACAGACCCCATAGGGGATAATGGGGGAACAGACCCCATAGGGGATAATGGGGGGACAGACCCCATAGGGGATAATGGGGGGACAGACCCCATAGGGGATAATGGGGACAGACCCCATAAGGGATAATGGGGGACAGACCCCATAGGGGATAATGGGGGGGGACAGACCCCATAGGAGATAATGGGGGACAGACCCCATAGGGGATAATGGGGACAGACCCCATAGGGGATAATGGGGGAACAGACCCCATAGGGGATAATGGGGACAGACCCCATAGGGGATAATGGGGGGACAGACCCCATAGGGGATAATGGGGGGGACAGACCCCATAGGGGATAATGGGGACAGACCCCATAGGGGATAATGGGGGGACAGACCCCATAGGGGATAATGGGGGGACAGACCCCATAGGGGATAATGGGGAGGACAGACCCCATAGGGGATAATGGGGACAGACCCCATAGGGGATAATGGGGGACAGACCCCATAGGGGATAATGGGGGGGACAGACCCCATAGGGGATAATGGGGACAGACCCATAGCGGATAATGGGGGGACAGACCCCATAGGGGATAATGGGGACAGACCCCATAGGGGATAATGGGGACAGACCCCATAGGGGATAATGGGGACAGACCCCATAGGGGATAATGGGGACAGACCCCATAGGGGGATAATGGGGGGACAGACCCCATAGGGGATAATGGGGACAGACCCCCCCCCCACTTAACCCCCCCCATTTAAGCCCCCCCCATTTAACCCCTTCATTGCCGCCCCCCCATTTACCCCCCCCCCTCTTAAAACCCCCCCCATTTAACCCTTTCGTTGCCCCCCCCATTTAACCCCCTCCTATTTAACCCCCCCCACCCCCCACATTAAACCCCCCGCCCATTTAACCCCTTCGTTGCCCCCCCCCTTTAACCCCTTGGTTGCCCGCCCCCATTAACCCTTTCCTTCCCACTCCCCCATTAACCCTTTGGTTGCCCCCCCCCCATTAACCCTTTCCTTTCCCCCCCCATTAACCCTTTGGTTGCCCCCCCCATTAACCCCTTCATTGCCCCCCCCCCATTTAAAGCCCCCCCCCATTAACCCTTTGGTTGCCCCCCCATTAACCCTTTCGTTCCCCCCCCCATTTAAAGCCCCCCCCCCATTAACCCTTTCGTTGCCCCCCCCATTTAAAGCCCCCCACCCATTAACCCTTTCGTTGCCCCCCCCATTTAAAGCCCCCCACCCATTAACCCTTTCGTTGCCCCCCCCCATTTAAAGCCCCCCACCCATTAACCCTTTCGTTGCCCCCCCCCATTTAAAGCCCCCCCCCATTAACCCTTTCGTTGCCCCCCCCCATTTGAAGCCCCCCCCCCATTAACCCTTTGGTTGTCCCCCCCCCATTAACCCTTTCCTTCTTCCCCCCCATTTGAAGCCCCCCCCCCCCCATTAACCCTTTGGTTCCCCCCCCCATTAACCCTTTGGTTGCCCCCCCCCCATTAACCCTTTCCTTCTTCCCCCCCATTTAAAGCCCCCCCCCCCCCCATTAACCCTTTGGTCGCCCCCCCCCCCCCATTAACCCCTTGGTTCCCCCCCCCATTAACCCTTTCCTTCCCCCCCCCCCCCATTAACCCTTTGTTCCCCCCCCCCAGGCGGTGCCAGTGGTATCGGCCGTGCCGTGTGCCGTCGCTTGGCTCTGGACGGAGCCATCGTGGCCGTGGCCGACCTGGACCTGGGGGGGCTGTGGAGGTGACAAGGGGGCTGAGCCCCCCCATAAAGACCCCCCCCCAAATAACCCCCCCACCCATGAGACCCCCCCCCACCACGCTGCCTTTGCTGTGGATGTGGCCTCAAAGGACAGCGTGGACGCCATGATGGAGAGGGTAAAGGTGGGTCCCTATATGGCCCCATAGGGTCCTATATAGCCCCATGGCCCTATATGGCCCCATATCCCCCTATATGCCCCTATATGGCCCCTTACAACCCCGTATCCCCCATATGGCCCCATATGGCCCTATATGTCCCTATATGGCCCTATATGGTCCTATATGCCCCTATATGGCCCCTTACGACCCCATATCCCCCATATGGCCCCATATGGCCCTATATGGCCCCATATGGCCCCATATGGCCCTATATGGCCCCATATGACCCCATATGGCCCTATATGCCTCTATATGGCCCCTTACGACCCCATATCCCCCATATGGCCCCATATGGCCCTATATGGCCCCATATGGCCCCATATGTCCCTATATGTCCCTATATGACCCCATATGGCCCCATATGACCCCATATGGCCCCATATGACCCCATATGGCCCCATATGGCCCTATATGGCCCTATATGACCCTGTATGACCCCATATGGCCCTATATAACCCTATATGTCCCCATATGGCCCTATATGGCCCCTTACGACCCCATATGGCCCCATATGGCCCCATATGTCCCTATATGACCCCATATGTCCCCATATGGCCCTATATAACCCTATATGGCCCCATATGGCCCTATATGACCTCATATGGCCCCATACGGCCCTATATCCCCCATATGACCCTATATGGCCCTATACGACCCCATATCCCCCATATGGCCCCATATGACCCTATATAACCCTATATGGCCCTATAGGGCCACTTTGGGGCCCCCCCCACGGTGTGTGTGACCTGTGCTGGCATCACCCGCGATCAATTCCTGCTCCAACTCAGCCAGGAGGAATTCAATGAGGTGATGGACGTCAACCTGAAGGTATGGGGTCATAGGGGGATATGGGGTTATATGGGGGATATGGGGTTATGGGGGGATATAGGGGATATAGGGGATATAGGGGATATGGGGATATAGGGGACATTGGGGGGATATGGGGGATATAGGGGATATGGGGTCAGGGGGGGATATGGGGTTATATGGGGGATATGGGGTCATGGGGGGATATAGGGGATATAGGGGATATAGGGGATATAGGGGACATTGGGGGGATATGGGGGATATAAGGGATATGGGGGATATAGGGGATATAGGGGACATTGGGGGGATATGGGGGATATAGGGGATATGGGGTCAGGGGGGGATATGGGGTCAGGGGGGATATAGGGGATATAGGGGGACATTGGGGATATGGGGATATAGGGGATATGGGGGGATATGGGGTCATGGGGGATATAGGGGATATAGGGGGATATGGGGATATAGGGGACATTGGGGGGATATGGGGGATATGGGGGATATGGGGTCAGGGGGGGATATGGGGTCAGGGGGGGATATGGGGTCATAGGGGAGATATGGGGTCAGGGGGGATATAGGGGATATATGGGACATTGGGGATATAGGAGACATTGGGGGGATATGGGGGATATAGGGGATATGGGGTCAGGGGGGGATATGGGGTCATGGGGGGATATGGGGTCATGGGGGGATATGGGGTCATGGGGGGCAATGGGGGACAATGGGGACATGGGGGATATGGGGTCATAGGGGGGATATGGGGTCATGGGGGATATAGGGGATATAGGGGATATAGGGGACATTGGGGGGGATATGGGGAATATAGGGGATATGGGGTCAGGGGGGGATATGGGGTCATGGGGGATATAGGGGATATAGGGTACATTGGGGGGATATAGGGGATATAGGGGGATATGGGGATATAGGGGACATTGGGGGGATATGGGGTCATGGGGGATATAGGGGATATAGGGGATATAGGGGATATAGGGGACATTGGGGGGATATGGGGGATATAGGGGATATGGGGTCAGGGGGGGATATGGGGTCATGGGGGGATATGGGGTCATGGGGGATATAGGGGATATAGGGGACATTGGGGGGATATGGGGGATATGGGGGATATGGGGTCAGGGGGGGATATGGGGTCATAGGGGAGATATGGGGTCAGGGGGGATATAGGGGATATAGGGGACATTGGGGATATAGGGGACATTGGGGGGATATGGGGTCATGGGGGATATGGGGTCAGGGGGGGATATAGGGGATATAGGGGACATTGGGGATATAGGGGATATAGGGGACATTGGGGGGATATGGGGGATATAGGGGATATGGGGACATGGGGGGATATGGGGTCATGGGGGGGATATAGGGGGATATGGGGTCAGGGGGGGATATGGGGTCATGGGGGGATATAGGGGATATAGGGGATATAGGGGATATAGGGGATATATGGGACATTGGGGATATAGGAGACATTGGGGGGATATGGGGTCAGGGGGGGATATGGGGTCATGGGGGGATATAGGGGATATATGGGACATTGGGGATATAGGGGACATTGGGGGGATATGGGGGATATAGGGGATATGGGGTCGGGGGGGATATGGGGTCAGGGGGGATATAGGGGATATGGGGTCAGGGGGGATATAGGGGATATAGGGGGATATGGGGATATAGGGGATATAGGGGATATAGGGGACATTGGGGGGATATGGGGATATAGGGGATATAGGGGACATTGGGGATATAGGGGATATAGGGGACATTGGGGGGATATGGGGATATAGGGGATATGGGGATATAGGGGACATTGGGGCCATCATTGGGGTCTATGGGGACATTGGGGTCTATGGAGACATTGGGGTCTATGGGGACATTGGGGCCATCATTGGGGTCTATGGGGACATTGGGGTCTATGGGGACATTGGGGCCATCATTGGGGTCTATGGGGACATTGGGGCCATCATTGGGGTCTATGGGGCCATCATTGGGGTCTATGGGGACATTGGGGCCATCATTGGGGTCTATGGGGTCATCATTGGGTTCTATGGGGACATTGGGGCCATCATTGGGGTCTATGGGGTCATTGGGGCCATCATTGGGGTCTATGGGGTCATTGGGGTCTATGGGGCCATCATTGGGGTCTATGGGGACATTGGGGTCATTGGGGTCTATGGGGTCATTGGGGTCTATGGGGCCATCATTGGGGGTCTATGGGGACATTGGGGCCATCATTGGGGTCTATGGGGCCATCATTGGGGTCTATGGGGACATTGGGGCCATCATTGGGGTCTATGGGGCCATCATTGGGGTCTATGGGGTCATTGGGGTCTATGGGGCCATCATTGGGTTCTATGGGGACATTGGGGCCATCATTGGGGTCTATGGGGCCATTGGGGTCTATGGGGCCATCATTGGGGTCTATGGGGTCATTGGGTTCTATGGGGACATTGGGGTCTATGGGGCCATTATTGGGGTCTATGGGGCCATCATTGGGGTCTATGGGGTCATTGGGGTCTATGGGGCCATCATTGGGGTCTATGGGGACATTGGGGTCTATGGGGACATTGGGGCCATCATTGGGGTCTATGGGGACATTGGGGTCTATGGGGCCAGCATTGGGGTCTATGGGGCCAGCATTGGGGTCTATGGGGACATTGGGTTCTATGGGGACATTGGGGCCATCATTGGGGTCTATGGGGACATTGGGGTCTATGGGGACATTGGGGCCATCATTGGGGTCTATGGGGCCATCATTGGGGTCTATGGGGTCATTGGGGTCTATGGGGACATTGGGGCCATCATTGGGGTCTATGGGGCCATTGGGGTCTATGGGGTCTATGGGGTCATTGGGGTCTATGGGGCCATCATTGGGGGTCTATGGGGACATTGGGGCCATCATTGGGGTCTATGGGGACATTGGGGTCATTGGGGTCTATGGGGTCATTGGGGTCTATGGGGCCATCATTGGGGGTCTATGGGGACATTGGGGCCATCATTGGGGTCTATGGGGCCATCATTGGGGTCTATGGGGACATTGGGGCCATCATTGGGGTCTATGGGGCCATCATTGGGGTCTATGGGGTCATTGGGGTCTATGGGGCCATCATTGGGTTCTATGGGGACATTGGGGCCATCATTGGGGTCTATGGGGCCATTGGGGTCTATGGGGCCATCATTGGGGTCTATGGGGTCATTGGGTTCTATGGGGACATTGGGGTCTATGGGGCCATCATTGGGGTCTATGGGGACATTGGGGTCTATGGGGACATTGGGGCCATCATTGGGGTCTATGGGGACATTGGGGTCTATGGGGCCAGCATTGGGGTCTATGGGGCCAGCATTGGGGTCTATGGGGACATTGGGTTCTATGGGGACATTGGGGCCATCATTGGGGTCTATGGGGCCATCATTGGGGTCTATGGGGTCATTGGGGTCTATGGGGACATTGGGGCCATCATTGGGGTCTATGGGGCCATTGGGGTCTATGGGGTCTATGGGGCCAGCATTGGGGTCTATGGGGCCAGCATTGGGGTCTATGGGGCCATCATTGGAGTCTATGGGGACATTGGGGCCATCATTGGGGTCTATGGGGACATTGGGGCCATCATTGGGGTCTATGGGGCCATCATTGGGGTCTATGGGGCCATTATTGGGGTCTATGGGGCCATCATTGGGGTCTATGGGGCCATCATTGGGGTCTATGGGGTCATTGGGGTCTATGGGGTCATTGGGGCCATCATTGGGGTCTATGGGGCCATCATTGGGGTCTATGGGGTCTTTGGGGCCATCATTGGGGTCTATGGGGCCATTGGGGTCTATGGGGACAGTGGGGCCATCATTGGGGTCTATGGGGCCATCATTGGGTTCTATGGGGCCATCATTGGGGTCTGTGGGGCCATTGGGGCCATCATTGGGTTCTATGGGGCCATCATTGGGGTCTATGGGGACATTGGGGCCATCATTGGGTTCTATGGGGCCATCATTGGGGTCTATGGGGACATTGGGGTCTATGGGGCCATCATTGGGGTCTATGGGGTCATTGGGGTCTATGGGGCCATCATTGGGGTCTATGGGGCCATTATTGGGGTCTATGGGGACATCATTGGGGTCTATGGGGCCATTATTGGGGTCTATGGGGCCATCATTGGGGTCTATGGGGTCATTGGGGTGTATGGGGTCATTGGGGTCTATGGGGTCATTGGGGCCATCATTGGGGTCTATGGGGCCATCATTGGGTTCTATGGGGTCATTGGGGTCTATGGGGACATTGGGGCCATCATTGGGGTCTATGGGGCCATCATTGGGGTCTATGGGGCCAGCATTGGGGTCTATGGGGTCATTGGGGTCTATGGGGCTATCATTGGGGTCTATGGGGTCATTGGGGTCTATGGGGCCATCATTGGGGTCTATGGGGACATTGGGGCCATCATTGGGGTCTATGGGGGACATTGGGGTCTATGGGGCCAGCATTGGGGTCTATGGGGTCATTGGGGCCATCATTGGGGTCTATGGGGTCATTGGGGTATATGGGGGACATTGGGGCCATCATTGGGGTCTATGGGGACATTGGGGCCATCATTGGGGTCTATGGGGCCATTATTGGGGTCTACGGGGCCATCATTGGGGTCTATGGGGTCATTGGGGTCTATGGGGCCATCATTGGGGTCTATGGGGCCATTGGGGTCTATGGGGACATTGGGGCCATCATTGGGGTCTATGGGGTCTATGGGTTCTATGGGGTCATTGGGGTCTATGGGGCCATCATTGGGGTCTATGGGGTCATTGGGGTCTATGGGGCCATCATTGGGGTCTATGGGGCCATCACTGGGGTCTATGGGGCCATTGGGGTCTATGGGGACATTGGGGCCATCATTGGGGTCTATGGGGCCATCATTGGGGTCTATGGGGACATTGGGGCCATCATTGGGGTCTATGGGGTCATTGGGGTCTATGGGGCCATCATTAGGGTCTATGGGGTCATTGGGGTCTATGGGGCCATCATTGGGGTCATTGGGTTCTATGGGGACATTGGGGTCTATGGGGACATTGGGGCCATCATTGGGGTCTATGGGGTCATTGGGGCCATCATTGGGGTCTATGGGGTCATTGGGGTCTATGGGGCCATCATTGGGTTCTATGGGGACACTGGGTTCTATGGGGACATTGGGGCCATCATTGGGGTCTATGGGGTCATTGGGTTCTATGGGGACATTGGGGCCATCATTGGGGTCTATGGGGCCATTGGGGTCTATGGGGACATTGGGGCCATCATTGGGGTCTATGGGGTCTATTGGTTCTATGGGGTCATTGGGTTCTATGGGGCCATTGGGGCCATCATTGGGGTCTATGGGGGACATTGGGGTCTATGGGGCCAGCATTGGGGTCTATGGGGACATTGGGGCCATCATTGGGGTCTATGGGGCCATCATTGGGGTCTATGGGGCCATCATTGGGGTCTATGGGGACATTGGGGCCATCATTGGGGTCTATGGGGCCATCATTGGGGTCTATGGGGTCATTGGGGTCTATGGGGCCATCATTGGGGTCTATGGGGACATTGGGGCCATCATTGGGGTCTATGGGGACATTGGGGCCATCATTGGGGTCTATGGGGCCATCATTGGGGTCTATGGGGACATTGGGGCCATCATTGGGGTCTATGGGGCCATCACTGGGGTCTATGGGGTCATTAGGGTCTATGGGGCCATCATTGGGGTCTATGGGGTCATTGGGGTCTATGGGGCCATCATTGGGGTCTATGGGGTCATTGGGGTCTATGGGGCCATCATTGGGTTCTATGGGGACATTGGGGCCATCATTGGGGTCTATGGGGCCATCATTGGGGTCTATGGGGACATTGGGGCCATCATTGGGGTCTATGGGGACATTGGGGTCTATGGGGTCATTGGGGTCTTTGGGGCCATCATTGGGGTCTATGGGGTCATTGGGGCCATCATTGGGGTCTATGGGGCCATCATTGGGGTCTATGGGGCCATCATTGGGGTCTATGGGGTCTATGGGATCTATGGGGTGGCCCCATTGTCCCTATATGCCCGCAGGGCTCGTTCCTGGTGACGCAGGCCGTGTCTCGGGCCATGGTGGCTGTGGGAGCAACAGGGGGATCCATCATCCATGTGGGGAGCATCGTGGGCAAGGTCAGCTATGGGGCAGCCCCATAAGTGACCATCTATGGGGCAGCCCCATAAGTGACCATCTATGGGGCAGCCCCATAAGTGACCATCTATGGGGCAGCCCCATAAGTGACTCACTGACCCTGAGCAGGATGAGCTGGTTGTCTAATGGGAGCCCCACAACCCATAGCCCATCCTATGGACCCCACTATATCTATCTATGGGGCAGCCCTCCATCTAACTATCTATGGGGCAGCCCCATAAGTGACCATCTATGGGGCAGCCCCATAAGTGACTCACTGACCCTGAGCAGGATGAGCTGGTTGTCTAATGGGAGCCCCACAACCCATAGCCCATCCCATAGGCCCCACTATATCTATCTATGGGGCAGACCCATAAGTGACTATCTATGGGGCAGCCCCATAAGTGACTCACTGACCCTGAGCAGGATGAGCTGGTTGTCCTTATGGGGTCCTGTATGGGGTTATGGAGTCACTATGGGGTTATGGGGTCACTATGGGGTTATGGGGTCATTATGGGGTTATGGGGTCATTATGGGGGGACAGGCTATGGGGCTATGGGGTTATGGGGGTGACGATGTGCCCCCTTACCCCATAGGTTGGCAATATGGGGCAGGCCAACTACGCGGCCTCCAAGTCCGGAGTTGAGGGGCTGACGAGGAGCTGCGCCAAAGAGCTGGGCAGGTGACGTCATCAATGGGGCTGTGACGTCATCGATGGGGCCGTGACGTCATCAACGGGGCTGTGACGTCATCAATGGGGTGTGATGTCATCGATGGGGCCGTGACGTCATCAATAGGGCAGTGACGTCATCAGTGGGGGCTGTGACGTCATCAGTGGGGTGTGATGTCATCAGTGGGGCTGTGACGTCATCAATGGGGTGTGACATCATCAGTGGGGTGTGACGCCATCAATGGGGTGTGACATCATCAGTGGGGTGTGACGTCATCAGTGGGGCTGTGACGTCATCAATGGGGCAGGTGACGTCATCAATAGGGCTGTGATGTAATCAGTGGGGCTGTGACGTCATCAATGGGGTGTGCAGTAATCAATGGGGTCGTGATGTCATCAATGGGGTCGTGATGTCATCAGTGGGGCTGTGACATCATCAATGGGGCTGTGACATCATCAATGCGGCCGAGACGTCATCAATTGGGTGTGATGTCATTAATGGGGCCGTGACGTCATCGATGGGGACGTGACGTCATCAATGGGGGTCATGACGTCATCAGTGTGGCTGTGGTGTCATCAATGGGGCCGTGACATCATCAATGGGGCTCCAGACCCATATGGACCCCATAGGGATCCCCAGACCCATAGGGACCTCATAAGGACCCCATAACGACCCTGTAAGGACCCCCAGCCCCATAGGGACCCCATAGGGACCCCATAAGGACCCCATAATAACCCCCAGCCCCATAGGGACATCATAGGGACCCCATAACGACCCTGTAAGGACCCCCAGCCCCATAGGGACCCCATAGGGACCCCATAAGGACCCCATAATAACCCCCAGCCCCATAGGGACCCCATAGGGACCCCATAAGGACCCCCAGCCCCATAGGGACCCCATAGGGACCCCATAAGGACCCCATAAGAACCCCCAGCCCCATAGGGACCCCATAGGGACCCCATAGGGACCCTATAAGAACCCCCAGCCCCATAGGGACCCCATAGGGACCCCATAAGGACCCCATAAGAACCCCCAGCCCCATAGGGACCCCATAGGAACCCCATAAGGACCCCCAGCCCCATAGGGACCCCATAGGGACCCCATAAGGACGCCCAGCCCCATAGGGACCCCATAAGGACCCCATAAGGACCCCCAGCCCCATAGGGACCTCATAAGGACCCCATAAGGACCCTATAAGGACCCCCAGCCCCATAGGGACCCCATAGGGACCCCATAAGGACCCCATAAGAACCCCCAGCCCCATAGGGACCCCATAGGGACCCCATAGGGACCCCCAGCCCCATAGGGACCTCATAAGGACCCCATAAGGACCCCCAGCCCCATAGGGACCCCATAGGGACCCCATAAGGACCCCCAGCCCCATAGGGACCCCATAAGGACCCCCAGCCCCATAGGGACTCCATAGGGACCCCATAAGGACCCCCAACCCCATAGGGACCTCATAAGGACCCCATAAGGACCCCCAGCCCCATAGGGACCCCATAAGGACCCCATAAGGACCCCTAGCCCCATAGGGACCCCATAAGGACCCCCAGCCCCATAGGGACCCCATAAGGACCCCCAGCCCCATAGGGACCCCATAGGGACCCCATAAGGACCCCCAGCCCCATAGGGACCCCATAGGGACCCCATAAGGACCCCCAGCCCCATAGGGACCTCATAAGGACCCCATAACGACCCTATAAGGACCCCCAGCCCCATAGGGACCCCATAGGGACCCCATAGGGACCCCATAAGGACCCCCAGCCCCATAGAGACCCCATAGGGACCCCACAAGGACCCCCAGCCCCATAGGGACCCCATAGCAAAGCGTTTTGTCCCCATTCAGGTTTGGGATCCGCTGTAACACGGTGCTGCCCGGCTTCATCCGGACCCCAATGACTGAGAAAGTGCCCAGCAAAGTGATAGGGAAGGTACGTTAATGGGGGGTTATAGGGGGATTATAGGGGATATAGGGGGATATAGGGGGTATGGGGGATATAGGGGGATATAGGGGGTATGGGGGGATATAGGGGATATAGGGGATATAGGGGGTATAGGGGATATAGGGGGTATGGGGGGATATAGGGGGTATAGGGGGTATGGGGGGATATAGGGGATATAGGGGATATAGGGGGTATAGGGGATATAGGGGGATATAGGGGATATAGGGGATATAGGGGGATATAGGGGGTATGGGGGGATATAGGGGGTATAGGGGGTATGGGGGGATATAGGGGATATAGGGGATATAGGGGGTATAGGGGGTATGGGGGATATAGGGGATATGGGGGATATAGGGGATATAGGGGGATATGGGGGATATAGGGGATATAGGGGATATGGGGGATATGGGGGATATGGGGGATATAGGGGATATAGGGGGTATGGGGGATATAGGGGATATAGAGGATATAGGGGATATAGGGGATATAGGGGGATATAGAGGATATAGGGGATATAGGGGGATATAGGGGGATATAGGGGGTATGGGGGATATAGGGGATATAGGGGATATAGGAGATATAGGGGGTATAGGGGGTATAGGGGATATAGGGGGTATAGGGGGATATAGGGGATATAGGGGATATAGGGGATATAGGGGGTATAGGGGGATATAGGGGATATAGGGGATATGGGGGATATAGGGGGATATAGGGGGATATAGGGGATATAGGGGATATAGGGGGATATAGGGGATATAGGGGATATAGGGGGATATAGGGGATATAGGGGATATAGGGGGATATAGGGGGTATAGGGGGATATAGGGGGATATAGGGGATATAGGGGGATATAGGGGATATAGGGGGTATAGGGGGATATAGGGGATATAGGGGGTATAGGGGATATAGGGGGTATAGGGGATATAGGGGATATAGGGGATATGGGGGATATAGGGGATATAGGGGATATAGGGGGATATAGGGAATATGGGGGATATGGGGGATATAGGGGATATAGGGGGATATAGGGGGATATAGGGGGTATGGGGGATATAGGGGATATAGGGGATATAGGGGGATATAGGGGATATAGGGGAATAGGGGATATAGGGGGATATAGGGGATATGGGGGATATAGGGGATATAGGGGGATATGGGGGATATAGGGGATATGGGGGATATAGGGGATATAGGGGAATAGGGGATATAGGGGGATATAGGGGATATGGGGGATATAGGGGATATGGGGGATATAGGGGATATAGGGGGATATAGGGGATATAGGGGGATATAGGGGGATATAGGGGATATAGGGGGACATTATGGGGTCAGTGATGACGTCATGATGACATCACAGTGACGTCATCACCCCCCCCCCCCCCCCAGTTTGCAGGTCTGGTGCCAATGGGACGACTGGGACAACCAGAGGGTGAGTGGGGACCCCAATGGGACCTATAGGGACCCCAATGTCACCTATAGGGACCCCAATGTTACCTATAGGGACCCCAATGTCACCTATAGGGACCCCAATGTTACCTATAGGGACCCCAATGGGACCTATAGGGACCCCAATGTCACCTATAGGGACCCCAGTGTCACCTATAGGGACCCCAGTGTTACCTATAGGGACCCCAATGTCACCTATAGGGACCCCAATGTTACCTATAGGGACCCCATTGTCACCTATAGGGACCACAGTGTCACCTATAGGGACCCCAATGTCACTCTATGGGACTCCAATGTCACCTATAGGGACCCCAATGTCACCTATAGGGACCCCAATGTTACCTATAGGGACCCCAATGTCACCTATAGGGACCCCAAAGTCACCTCTATGGGGCAGCACCTATAGGGACCCCAATGTCACCCTATGGGACCCCAATGTCACCTATAGGGACCCCAATGTCACCCTATGGGACCCCAATGTCACCTATAGGGACCCCAATGTCACCCTATGGGACCCCAATGTTACCTATAGGGACCCCAATGGGACCTATAGAGACCCCAATGTCACCTATAGGGACCCCAATGTCACCTATAGGGACCCCAATGTTACTCTATGGGACCCCAATGTTACCTATAGGGACCCCAATGTCACCTATAGGGACCCCAATGTTACCTATAGGGACCCCAATGTCACCTATAGGGACCCCAATGTTACCTATAGGGACCCCAATGTCACATATAGGGACCCCAATGTTACCTATAGGGACCCAATGTTACCTATAGGGACCCCAATGTCACCTATAGGGACCCCAATGTCACATATAGGGACCCCAATGTTACCTATAGGGACCCCAATGTCACCTATAGGGACCCCAATGTTACCTATAGGGGACCCCAATGTTACCTATAGGGACCCCAATGGAACCTATAGGGACCCCAATGTCACTCTATGGGACCCCAATGTTACCTATAGGGACCCCAATGTCACCTATAGGGGACCCCAATGTCACCCTATGGGGCAGCACCTATAGGGGACCCCAATGTCCCTCTATGGGACCCCAATGTTACCTATAGGGACCCCAATGTCACTCTATGGGACCCCAATGTCACCTATAGGGACCCCAATGGGACCTATAGGGACCCCATTGTCACCTATAGGGACCCCAATGTTACCTATAGGGACCCCAATGTCACCTATAGGGACCCCAGTGGAACCTATAGGGACCCCAATGTTACCTATAGGGACCCCACTGTCACCTATAGGGACCCCAATGTTACCTATAGGGACCCCAATGTCACATATAGGGACCCCAGTGTTACCTATAGGGACCCCAATGTCACCTATAGGGACCCCAATGTTACCTATAGGGACCCCAATGTCACATATAGGGACCCCAATGGGACCTATAGGGACCCCAATGTTACCTATAGGGACCCCAATGTTACTCTATGGGACCCCAATGTCACCTATAGGGACCCCAATGTCACCCATAGGGGACCCCAAAGTCACCTATAGGGACCCCAGAGTCACCTATAGGGACCCCAATGTCACATATAGGGACCCCAATGTTACCTATAGGGACCCCAATGTCACATATAGGGACCCCAAAGTCACCTCTATGGGGCAGCTCCTATAGGGGACCCCAATGACCCCCATGTCGCCCCATAGAGGTTGCAGACGTCGTCTCCTTCCTGGCATCTGAGGACAGTTCCTACATCACCGGAGCCAGCCTGGAGGTCACAGGTGGGGCTGGCCCCATAGCCCACCCTATGGGCCCCATAGCCCCCCATTGGCCCCATATCCCCCCTATATTCCCCCATATCCCCCCTATATCCCCCATATCCCCCCCAGATCCCCCCCCATTGACCCCATGTCTCCCCATATCCCCCCATATAACCCCATATCCCCCCATATCCCCCTATATCCCCCCCATATAACCCCATATCCCCCCATATAACCCCATATAACCCCATATAACCCCATATCCCCCTATTGACCCCATATCCCCCCCATATCCTCCCTATATCCCCCCCATATCCCCCCATTGACCCCATATCCCCCCTATATCCCCCCATATCCCCCCTATATCACCCATATCCCCCCATTGACCCCATATCCACCCTATATCCCCCCATATCCCCCCTATATCCCCCATATCCCCCCCAGATCCCCCCCCCTATTGACCCCATATCCCCCCATATCCCCCGATATCCCCCCCATATCCCCGTATATCCCCCCATATACCCCTATATCCCCCCATTGACCCCATATCCCCCCTATATCCCCCCATATCCCCCCCTATATCACCCATATCCCCCCATTGACCCCATATCCCCCCCATATCCCCCCATATCCCCCCTATATCCCCCATACGCCCCCATATAACCCCATATCCCCCCATATCCCCCCATATAACCCCATATCCCCCCATATCCCCCCATATAACCCCATATCCCCCCATATCCCCCCATATCCCCCCATATAACCCCATATCCCCCCATATCCCCACATATCCCCCCATATCACCCCATATCCCCCCATATAACCCCATATCCCCCCATACCCCCCCATATAACCCCATATCCCCCCATATAACCCCATATAACCCCATATCCCCCCCATATAACCCCATATCCCCCCCATATAACCCCATATCCCCCCATATAACCCCATATCCCCCATATCCCCCCATATCCCCCCACTGACCCCATATCCCCCCATATAACCCCATATAATCCCATATAACCCCATATAACCCTATATATCCCCCCATATCACCCCATATCCCCCCATATAACCCCATATCCCCCCATATAACCCCATATCCCCCCATATAACCCGATATAATCCCATATAACCCCATATAACCCTATATATCCCCCCATATCACCCCATATCCCCCCATATAACCCCATATCCCCCCATATAACCCCATATCCCCCCATATAACCCGATATAATCCCATATAACCCCATATAACCCTATATATCCCCCCATATCACCCCATATCCCCCCATATAACCCCATATCCCCCCATATCCCCCCTATATCCCCCTATATCCCCCCACTGACCCCATATTCCCCATATCCCCCCATATAACCCCATATAATCCCATATAACCCCATATAACCCTATATATCCCCCCATATCACCCCATATCCCCCCATATAACCCCATATCCCCCCATATCCCCCCATATAACCCCATATAACCCCATATCCCCCCATATAACCCCATATAACCCCATATAACCCCATATCCCCCCATATAACCCCATATCCCCCCATATAACCCCATATCCCCCTATATCCCCCCATATCCCCCCATATAACCCCATATCCCCCCATATAACCCCATATCCCCCCATATCCCCCCATATAACCCCATATAACCCCATATCCCCCCTATATCCCCCCATATCCCCCCATATAACCCCATATCCCCCCCATATCCCCCCTATATCCCCCCATATCCCCCCATATAACCCCATATAACCCCATATAACCCCATATCACCCCATATCCCCCTATATCCCCCCCATATAACCCCATATCCCCCCCATATCACCCCATATCCCCCCCATATCCCCCCATTGACCCCATATCCCCCCATATCCCCCCATATCCCCCCATTGACCCCATATCCCCCCATATCCCCCCATATCCCCCCTATATCCCCCATACGCCCCCATATAACCCCATATCCCCCCATATAACCCCATATCCCCCCATATCCCCCCATATCCCCCCATATAACCCCATATAACCCCATATCCCCCCATATAACCCCATATAACCCCATATCCCCCCATATAACCCTATAACCCCATTGACCCCATATCCCCCCTGTTTCCAGGCGGTCTCTTCATTTGATCCCCGCAGCCCCATAGCAATAAATGGGGCCGTCAGCCCCCCAAATCTGATTGGCTCGCTCTGTCCCCGCGCCGCCTCCTGATTGGTTCATTCTTCCCACCCGAGTCTTCCCAACTGTGCCATCTGATTGGCTAACTATTCCCCAACCGAGCCACCCGATTGGCTAACTCACTCTTCACAACCGCGCCACATGATTGGCTCGTTCTTCCTAACCGCTCCTTTTGATTGGTCGCCACGAACGCGGTGGGCGGGACAACGCCTTCCGCGCTCGATTTCCGCCACCGGCCGGAAGTGACGCAATGCAGACCGGAAGCGGAAGTCGGGCGCCGCCATAGCGGGCAGGAGCGGGGAAGGGGAGGCGCGGAGGGGTCCGGGGGGATCCCGGGGGGGGTCCCGGCCATCATGGCCGCCCCCGCCAACGCTCAGAGCGCCAGCAAGACGTGGGAGCTCAGCCTGTATGAGCTGCACCGGACCCCGCAGGTAACGGAGGGACGGGGCCTGAACGGGGCCTTGTAGGCCGCAGTGGGGCCTGAACGGGGCCTGGTAGGCCTCAATGGGGCCTAAACGGGGTCTGGTAGGCCTCAATGGGGCCTGGTAGGCCTCAATGGGCCTCAATGGGGCCTAAACGGGGCCTGGTAGGCCTCAATGGGGCCTAAACGGGGCCTAGTAGACCTGAATGGGGCCTGAATGGGGCCTAAACGGGGCCTGGTAGGCCTCAATGGGGCCTGAACGGGGCCTGGTAGACCTCAATGGGGCCTGAACGGGGCCTGGTAGGCCTCAATGGGGCCTGAACGGGGCCTGGTAGGCCTCAATGGGGCCTGAACAGGGCCTGGTAGGCCTCAATGGGGCCTAAACGGGGCCTGGTAGGCCTCAATGGGGCCTAAACGGGGCCTGGTAGGCATCAGTGGGGCCTGAACGGGGTCTGGTAGGCCTCAATGGGACCTGAACGGGGCCTGGTAGGCCTCAATGGGGCCTAAACGGGGTCTGGTAGGCCTCAATGGGGCCTAAATGGGGTTTGGTAGGCATCAGTGGGGCCTAAACGGGGTCTGGTAGGCCTCAATGGGGCCTGAACAGGACTTAAATGTGGCCTGGTAGGCCTCAATGGGGCCTAAACGGGGTCTGGTAGGCCTCAGTGGGGCCTGAATGGGCCCTGGTAAGCATCAGTGGGGCCTGAATGGGGCCTGGTAGGCCTCAATGGGGCCTGAACGGGTTCTAGTAGGCCTCAATGGGGCCTGAACGGGGCCTGGTAGGCCTCAATGGGGCCTGAACGGGGCCTGGTAGGCCTCAATGGGGCCTGAACGGGGCCTGGTAGGCCTCAATGGGGCCTAAACGGGGCCTGGTAGGCCTCAATGGGGCCTAAACGGGATCTGTTAGGCCTCAATGGGGCCTGAACGGGGCCTGGTAGGCCTCAATGGGGCCTAAACGGGGCCTGGTAGGCCTCAATGGGGCCTGAACAGGGCCTGGTAGGCATCAGTGGGGCCCTAATAGGGCCTGGTAGGCCTCAATGGGGCCTAAACGGGGTCTGGTAGGCCTCAATGGGGCCTGAACGGGTTCTAGTAGGCCTTAATGGGGCCTAAATGCGGCCTGGTAGGCCTCAGTGGGGCCTGAACGGGGCCTGGTAGGCCTCAATGGGGTCTGAATGGTGCCTGGTAGGCCACAGTGGGGCCTGGTAGGCCTCAGTGGGGCCTAAACGGGGCCTGGTAGGCCTCAATGGGGCCCTAATAGGGCCTGGTAGGCCTCAATGGGGCCTAAACGGGGTCTGGTAGGCCTCAATGGGGCCTGAACGGGTTCTAGTAGGCCTCAATGGGGCCTAAATGAGGCCTGGTAGGCCTTAATGGGACCTAAACAGGACTTAAATGCGGCCTGGTAGGCCTCAGTGGGGCCTGAACAGGGTCTAAGCGGGGTTTGGTAGGCCGCAGTGGGGCCTAAACGGGGCCTAGTAGGCCTCAATGGGGCCTGAACGGGGCCTGGTAGGCCTCAATGGGGCCTGAACGGGGCCTGGTAGGCCTCAATGGGGCCTAAACAGGACTTAAATGTGGCCTGGTAGGCCTCAATGGGGCCTGAACAAGGCCTGGTAGGCCTCAATGGAGCCTAAACGGGATCTGGTAGGCCTCAATGGGGCCTGAACGGGGCCTGGTAGGCCTCAATGGGGCCTGAACGGGGCCTGGTAGGCATCAGTGGGGCCTGAACGGGTTCTAGTAGGCCTCAATGGGGCCTGGTAGGCCTCAGTGGGGCCTAAATGGCGCCTGGTAGGCCTCAATGGAGCCTAAATGGGATCTGGTAGGCCTCAATGGGGCCTGAATGGGGTCTGGTAGGCCTCAATGGGGCCTGAACGGGGCCTGGTAGGCCTCAATGGGGCCTGAATGGTGCCTGGTAGGCCACAGTGTGGCCTGGTAGGCCTCAGTGGGGCCTAAATGGCGCCTGGTAGGCCTCAATGGAGCCTAAACAGGATCTGGTAGGCCTCAATGGGGCCTGAATGGGGCCTGGTAGGCCTGAATGGGGCCTGAATGGGGCCTGGTAGGCCTCAATGGGGCCTGAATGGGGTTTGGTAGGCCTCAATGGGGCCTGAATGGGGCCTGGTAGGCCTCAATGGGGCCTGAATGGGGTTTGGTAGGCCTCAATGGGGCCTAAACGGGGTCTGGTAGGCCTCAATGGGGCCTGAACGGGTTCTAGTAGGCCTTAATGGGGCCTAAATGCGGCCTGGTAGGCCTCACTGGGGCCTGAACGGGGCCTGGTAGGCCTCAATGGGGTCTGAATGAGGTCTGCTAGGCCTCAATGGGGCCTGAACGGGGCCTGGTAGGCCTCAATGGGGCCTGAATGGCGCCTGGTAGGCCTTAATGGGGCCTAAACGGGATCTGGTAGGCCTCAATGGGGCCTGAATGGGGTCTGCTAGGCCTCAATGGGTCATAGTGCCCATGTGTCCCCAGGAAGCCATCATGGACGGGACGGAGATCGCGGTGTCCCCTCGCAGCCTGCACAGCGAGTTGATGTGCCCCATCTGCCTGGACATGCTGAAGAACACCATGACCACCAAGGAGTGCCTGCATCGCTTCTGCTCCGACTGCATCGTCACCGCGCTGCGCAGCGGGTATGGGACACATAGGAACACATAAGAACCCATAGAATCCCATCCAGACCCCATAGGATCCCATTCAGATTCCATAGGAACCTATAGGATCCCATTCAGACCCCATTGGACCCCATAGGATCCCATAGAAATCCCTAGGATCCCATTCAGACTCCATAGGAACCCATAGGATCCCATAGAATCCCATTCAGACCCCATAGGAACCCGTAGGATCCCATTCAGACCCCATAGGAATCCGTAGGATCCCACAGGATCCCATTCAGACCCCATAGGAACCCATAGGATCCCATAGAAATCCCTAGGATCCCATTCAGACCCCATAAGAACCCATAGGATCCCATAGGAATCCCTGGGATCCCATTCAGACCCCATAGGAACCCATAGGAATCCATAGGATCCCATTCAGACCCCATAGGAACCCATAGGATCCCTTTGGACCCCATAGGAACTCATAGGATCCCTTTGGACCCCATAGGAATCTGTAGGATCCCATTCAGACCCCATAGGAACCCATAGGAACCCACAGAATCTCATTCAGACCCCATAGGAACCCGTAGGATCCCATTCAGACCCCATAGGAACCCATAGGATCCCTTTGGACCCCATAGGAATCCGTAGGATCCCACAGGATCCCATTCAGACCCCATAGGAACCCATAGGATCCCATTCAGACCCCATAGGAACCCATAGGATCCCATTCAGACCCCATAGAATCCCATAGGATCCCATTCAGACCCCATAGGAACCCATAGAATCCCATTCAGACCCCATAGGAGCCCATAGGATCCCATTCAGACTCCATAGGACCCCATAGGAACCCATAGGATCCCATAGAAATCCCTAGGATCCCATTCAGACCCCATTGGACCCCATAGGATCCCTTTGGTCCCCATAGGAATCCCTAGGATCCCATTCAGACCCCATAGGAACCCATAGGATCCCATTCAGACCCCATAGGAACCCATAGGAACCCATAGAATCCATCCTATGGGGGGCACAAACGGAACAGGAGGGGGTTATATGGGGTCTGGAAGGGATCCTATGGGATTCTATGGGGCCTGGATGGGATCCTATGGGATTCCATGGGGCCCATTTCTTCCCCCCATAGGAACAAGGAGTGCCCCATAGGATCTTATAGGATCCCATCCAGACCCATTCCTTCCCCCCGTAGGAACAAGGAGTGCCCCACATACCCATAGAATCCCATATAACCCCGTCCTGTTCTATCTGTGCCCCCCATAGGAACAAGGAGTGCCCCACATACCCATAGAATCCCATAGGATCCCCATGTAATCACCTCCCATCCCTTTTGTGCCCCCCATAGGAACAAGGAGTGCCCCACATACCCATAGAATCCCATAGGATCCCATCCTGCCCCATTCCTTCCCCCCATAGGAACAAGGAGTGCCCCACATACCCATAGAATCCCATCCAGACCCTATGGAATCCCATAGGATTCAGGCCCCATATAACCTTTTCCCACCCCATTCCTCTCCCCATAGGAACAAGGAGTGCCCCATAGGATCCCCATATAACCCCCTCCCGCCCCATTCCTCCCCCCATAGGAACAAGGAGTGCCCCACATACCCATAGAATCCCATCCAGGCCCCATAGGTTCCCATCCTGCCCCATTCCTCCCCCCATAGTAACAAGGAGTGCCCCACATACCCATAGAATCCCATATAACCCCGTCCTGTTCTATCTGTGCCCCCCATAGGAACAAGGAGTGCCCCATAGAATCCCATATAACCCCCTCCCGCCCCATTCCTCTCCCCATAGGAACAAGGAGTGCCCCACATACCCATAGAATCCCATAGGATCCCTTCCAGACCCCATATAACCCCCTCCCACCCCATTTCCTCCCCCCATAGGAACAAGGAGTGCCCCACATACCCATAGAATCCCATAGGATCCCACCCAGCCCCATTCCTCTCCCCATAGGAACAAGGAGTGCCCCACATACCCATAGAATCCCATAGGATGTCATAGGATCCCACCCAGCCCCATTCCTCTCCCCATAGGAACAAGGAGTGCCCCACATACCCATAGAATCCCATAGGATCCCATTCAGGCCCCATAGGATCCCCATATAACCCCCTCCCACCCCATTCCTCTCCCCATAGGAACAAGGAGTGCCCCACATCCCCATAGTATCCCATAGAATCCCATAGGATCCCCATATAACCCCATTTCCTCCCCCCATAGGAACAAGGAGTGCCCCATAGAATCCCATAGGTTCCCATCCAGCCCCATTCTTCCCCCCATAGGAACAAGGAGTGCCCCACATACCCATAGAATCCCATAGGATCCCATTCAGGCCCCATAGGATCCCCATATAACCCCCTCCCGCCCCATTCCTCTCCCCATAGGAACAAGGAGTGCCCCACATTCCCATAGAATCCCATCCAGGCCCCATAGAATCCCATATAACCCCCTCCCGCCCCATTCCTCCCCCCATAGGAACAAGGAGTGCCCCACATACCCATAGAATCCCATCCAGGCCCCATAGGATCTCATAGGATCCAATCCTGCCCCATTCCTCCCCCCATAGGAACAAGGAGTGCCCCACATACCCATAGAATCCCATCCAGACCCCATAGAATCCCATAGGATCCCACCCAGCCCCATTCCTCCCCCCATAGGAACAAGGAGTGCCCCACATACCCATAGAATCCCATCCAGACCCCATAGAATCCCATAGGATCCCACCCAGCCCCATTCCTCCCCCCATAGGAACAAGGAGTGCCCCACATACCCATAGAATCCCATAGAATCCCATAGGATCCCACCCAGCCCCATTCCTCTCCCCATAGGAACAAGGAGTGCCCCATAGAATCCCATATAACCTTTTCCCACCCCATTCCTCCCCCCATAGGAACAAGGAGTGCCCCACATACCCATAGAATCCCATCCAGGCCCCATAGGTTCCCATCCTGCCCCATTCCTCCCCCATAGGAACAAGGAGTGCCCCACATACCCATAGAATCCCATAGGATCTCATAGGATCCCACCCAGCCCCATTTCCTCTCCCCATAGGAACAAGGAGTGCCCCACATACCCATAGAATCCCATCCAGGCCCCATAGGTTCCCATCCAGCCCCATTCCTCCCCCCATAGGAACAAGGAGTGCCCCATAGAATCCCATATAACCTTTTCCCACCCCATTTCCTCCCCCCATAGGAACAAGGAGTGCCCCACATACCCATAGAATCCCATATAACCCTGTCGTGTTCTATCTGTGCCCCCCCCCATTTCCTCCCCCCATAGGAACAAGGAGTGCCCCACATACCCATAGAATCCCATATGATCCCCATATAACCCCCTCCCGCCCCATTCTTCCCCCCATAGGAACAAGGAGTGCCCCACATACCCATAGAATCCCATATAACCCCCTCCCGCCCCATTCCTCTCCCCATAGGAACAAGGAGTGCCCCACATACCCACATACCCATAGAATCCCATATAACCCTGTCCTGTTCTATCTGTGCCCCCCATAGGAACAAGGAGTGCCCCACATACCCATAGAATCCCATCCAGGCCCCATAGGATCCCACCCAGCCCCATTTCCTCTCCCCATAGGAACAAGGAGTGCCCCACATACCCATAGAATCCCATAGGATCCCATCCAGCCCCATTCCTCTCCCCATAGGAACAAGGAGTGCCCCACATCCCCATAGAATCCCATAGGATCTCATAGGATCCCATCCTGCCCCATTCCTCCCCCCATAGGAACAAGGAGTGCCCCACATACCCATAGAATCCCATAGAATCCCATCCAGGCCCCATAGGATCCCACCCAGCCCCATTCCTCTCCCCATAGGAACAAGGAGTGCCCCACATACCCATAGGATCCCATCCTGCCCCATAGAATCCCATAGGTTCCCACCCAGCCCCATTCCTCTCCCCATAGGAACAAGGAGTGCCCCACATACCCATAGAATCCCATATAACCCCGTTGTGTTCTATCTGTGCCCCCCATAGGAACAAGGAGTGCCCCATAGAATCCCATAGGATCCCCATATAACCCCATTCCTCCCCCCATAGGAACAAGGAGTGCCCCACATACCCATAGAATCCCATATAACCCCCTCCCGCCCCATTCCTCTCCCCATAGGAACAAGGAGTGCCCCACGTGCCGTAAGAAGCTGGTTTCCAAACGTTCCCTTCGTCCCGACCCCAATTTCGACGCCCTGATCTCCAAGATTTACCCGAGTCGCGATGAATACGAGGCTCACCAGGACCGAGTGCTGGCCAAGCTCAGCCGCCTCCACAACCAGCAGGCGCTCAGCAGCAGCATCGAGGAGGGGCTCAAGATGCAGGCCATGCACAGGTAGGGCGACAGCCCCATACACACCTGACAGGACCCAAGATCCTCCTATCCCCCCCATATACCCCTGCCAGGACCTCCCATATACACCCCTGCCAGGACCCAAGATCCTCTTACCCCCCCCATACACCACTCCCGGGACCTCCCACATACACCCCTACCAGGACCCCCCCTATACACCTCTGCCAGGACCCAGAAATCTCCTACCCCCCCCCCCCCCCATACACCACTGCCAGGACCCAGAATCCTCCTACCCCCCCATACACCCCTGCCAGGACCCAAGATCCTCTTAACCCCCCCATACACCCCTGCCAGGACCTCCCATATACATCCCTGCCAGGACCTCCCATATACACCCCTGCCAGGACCCAAGATCCTCCTATCCCCCTATACACCCCTGCCAGGACCCAAGATCCTCTTAACACCCCATATAACCCTGCCAGGACCTCCCATATACACCCCTGCCAGGACCCAAGATCCTCTTAACACCCCCCCATACACCCCTGCCAGGACCCAGAGTCCTCCTATCCCATATACACCCCTGCCAGGATACCCCCCATACACCCCTGCCAGGACCCAAGATCCTCCTTCCCTCCATATACCCCTGCCAGGACCCAAGATCCTCTTAACACCCCATATAACCCTGCCAGGACCTCCCATATACACTCCTGCCAGGACCCAAGATCCTCTTAACACCCCATATACCCCTGCCAGGACCCAGAGTCCTCCTATCCCATATACACCCCTGCCAGGATACCCCCCATACACCCCTGCTAGGACCCAGGATCCTCCTATCCCCCATATACCCCTGCCAGGATCCCCCCATACACCCCTGCCAGGACCCAAGATCCTCTTAACCCCCCCCATACACCCCTGCCAGGACCCAAGATCCTCTTAACACCCCATATAACCCTGCCAGGACCCAAGATCCTCTTAACACCCCATATATAACCCTGCCGGGTCCCAAGATCCTCCTACCCCCCCCATATACCCCTGCCAGGACCCAAGATCCTCCTACACCCCCCATACACCACTACCAGGACCCATGATCCTTTTAACCGCCCATACACACCTGCCAGGACCTAAGATCCTCCTATCCCCCTATACACCCCTGCCAGGACCCAAGATCCTCTTAACCCCCCCCATACACCCCTGCCAGGACCCAAGATTCTTTTACCCCCTATACATCCCTGCCAGGATCCCCCCATACACACCTGACAGGACCTAAGATCCTCCTATCCCCCTATATAACCCTGCCAGGACCCAAGATCCTCCTACCCCCCCATATACCCCTGCCAGGACCTCCCCTATACACCCCTGCCAGGACCCCCATATACACCCCCCCATATACCCCTACCAGGACCCAGGATCCTCTTACCCCCTATACACCCCTGCCAGGACCTATGATCTTCTTATCCCCCCCCATACACCACTGCCGGGACCTACTGTATACACCCCTGCCAGGACCCAAGATCCTCTTATCCCATATAACCCTGCCAGGATCCAAGATCCTCCTTCCATCCATACACCCCTGCCAGGACCCAGGGTCTTCTTTTCCCCCCTATACACCCCTGCCAGGACCCAAGATCCTCCTATCCCCCCCCATATATCTCTGCCAGGACTCCTGTATACACCCCTGCCAGGACCCCTCATACACCCCTGCCAGGACCCAAGATCCTCTTAACACCCCATATAACCCTGCCAGGACCTCCCATATACACCCCTGCCAGGACCCAAGATCCTCCTATCCCCCCATATACCCCTGCCAGGACCCAAGATCCTCTTAACACCCCCCATATAACCCTGCCAGGACCCATGATCCTCTTAGCCCCTATACACCCCTGCCAGGACCCAAGATCCTCTTACCCCCCCCATATACCCCTTCCAGGACCCAAGATCCTCTTAACCCCCCATATAACCCTGCCAGGACCTCCCATATACACCCCTGCCAGGACCCAAGATCCTCTTAACACCCCATATAACCCTACCAGGACCTCCCATATACACCCCTGCCAGGACCCAAGATCCTTTTACCCCATATAACCCTGCCAGGACCCAAGATCCTCTTATCCCATATACACTCCTGCCAGGACCCAGAATCCTCCTATCCCCCTATACACCCCTGCCAGGACCCCCATATACACACCGCCCACTCCTCCCATCCAATCAGAGCATAGCATGTGTGCTTACACCCGCCCACTTCTTCCTCTCATCCAATCACGGCTCGCTCCGTCCTCTTACGCTCCGCCCACTCCCCTCATCCAATCGGGGCACAGCACATGGTCAAAGCCCCGCCCACCTGTCAATCAGGGCGCATCACGTGCTCAACGCCCCGCCCATTTCCCCCTCTCATCCAATCAGAGCGCAACGTGTCCGCTTAGACCCCGCCCACTCCCCTTATCCAATCAGAGCACAGCGTATGCTTACACCCGCCCACTCCCCCCCATCCAATCAGGGCTCAGCATGTACTCAACGCCCCGCCCACGTCCCCCATCCAATCAGAGCACAGCATGCGCTTACACCCGCCCCCTCCTCCCTCTCATCCAATCACGGCTCGCTCCGTCCTCTTACGCCCCGGCCCACTTCCCCCATCCAATCAGAGCTCAGCAAGCAGTTATATGCCCCGCCCACTCCCATCATCCAATCAGGGCTCAGTTTGAGCTCAACGCCCCGCCCACTTCCTTCATCCAATCAGAGCGCAGCATGTGCTCAACGCCCCGCCCACTCATATCATCCAATCAGGCCTCAGTATGCGCTCAACGCCCCGCCCCCTTGTCCCTCATCCAATCAGAGCACAGCATGTGCTCAACGCCCCTCCCTCTTCCCCCATCCAATCAGGGCACAGCGTGCGCTCAAATCCCCGCCCACTCCCCCCACCCAATCACCGCCCAGCACGCTGCTTACACCCTCCCACTTCCCCCTCTCACCCAATCACATCCCACTCCATCCCCTTACGCCCCGCCTCTTCCTCCCTCTCATCCAATCAGAGCTCAGCGTGTCCGGAAGTTACACGCCGAGTCGGACAACGCGACGTTCAGCGGCGGGGAGGACAATTGCGACACTCGCTCCCACCTCAGCACCGCGTCCGCCCCCAGCCACCCGGAAGCGGGACCGTCACACCGGAAGCGATCCCGAGCTTCCGATGACTCCGGCCCGGAAGTAGATCCAGAAACGGCGGTTGAAAATACCGGAAGTGGTGGTGGTGGTGGTGGAACAACCGGAACCGGAAGTGGTGGTGGTGGGGGAGGAGCAGGGGGAGGAGGTGGGCGGAGCACGCCGGAAGCCGGAAGTGACGTCAGCGGAAGTGAGATCGAGCTCGTCTTCCGGCCTCATCCGCTATTGGTGGATAAAGGGGAGTACTCGCAGACAAGGTGGGTCCTGGAAGGGGGGTAGTGAATGAATGGGGGGATTTGGGTCCTGGAAGGGGTATAAAAATAAGGGGGGGGGGGTTTTGGGTCCTGGAAGGGGTATAGAAATAAGGGGGGGGGGGGATTTGGGTCCTGGAAGGGGTGTATAAAATAATGGGGGGGGGGATTTGGGTCCTGGAAGGGGTGTATGTGTATGGAATGAATGGGGGTTGGGTCCTGGAAGGGGTGTAGTGAATGAATGGGGGGATTTGGGTCCTGGAAGGGGTGTAAAAAATAATGGGGGGGGGGGGGGGATTTGGGTCCTGGAAGGGGTGTATGTGTATGGAATGAATGGGATTTGGGTCCTGGAAGGGGTGTAGTGAATGAATGGGGGGGATTTGGGTCCTGGAAGGGGTATAAAAATAAGGGGGGGGGGATTTGGGTCCTGGAAGGGGTGTAAAAATAAGGGGGGGGGGTTTTGGGGTCCTAGAAGGGGGGAGATAAAGGGGGGGGGGGGGATTTGGGTCCTTGAAGGGGTGTAAAAAATAATTGGGGGGGGGATTTGGGTCCTGGAAGGGGTATAAAAATAAAGGGGGGGGGGGGGGGGGTTGGGGTCCTGGAAGGGGTGTAGTGAATTAAGGGGGGGATTTGGGTCCTGGAAGGGGTGTAGTGAAATAAGGGGGGGATTTGGGGTCCTGGAAGGGGTGTAAAAATAAGGGGGAGGGTTGGGGTCCTGGAAGGGGTGTATAAAATAATTGGGGGGGGGGATTTGGGGTCCTGGAAGGGGTGTATGTGTATGGAATGAATGGGATTTGGGTCCTGGAAGGGGTGTAGTGAATGAATGGGGGGGATTTGGGTCCTGGAAGGGGTGTAAAAATAAAGGGGGGGGGGTTGGGGTCCTGGAAGGGGGGGAGATAAAGGGGGGGGGGGGTTGGGGTCCTGGAAGGGTGTATAAAATAATGGGGGGGGGTTGGGGTCCTGGAAGGGGGGGATGTGTATGGAATGAATGGGGGTTGGGTCCTGGAAGGGGTATAAAAATAAAGGGGGGGGTGGGGTTGGGTCCTGGAAGGGGTGTAGTGAATGAATGGGGGGTTTGGGTCCTGGAAGGGGTGTATGTGTATAAAGGGGGGATTTGCGTCCTGGAAGGGGTATAAAAATAAACGGGGGGGGGGGGGGGGGGGGGGGGTTGGGGATTTTAGGTCCTGGAAGGGGTGTATAAAATAATGGGGGGGCGGGTTGGGGTCCTGGAAGGGGTGTATGTGTATGGAATGAATGGGGATTGGGTCCTGGAAGGGGTATAAAAATAAAGGGGGGGGTGGGGTTGGGTCCTGGAAGGGGTGTAGTGAATGAATGGGGCGAGTTGGGGTCCTGGAAGGGGGGGAGATAAGGGGGGGGTGGGTTGGGGTCCCTGGAAGGGGTGTATTGAATTGATTGAATGGGGATTTGGGTCCTGAAAGGGGTGTAGTGAAATAAGGGGGGGGGGGATTTGGGTCCTGGAAGGGGTATAAAATAAAGGGGTGGGAGATAAATGGGGGGGGGGGGGGGGTTGGGTCCTGGCAGGGGTATATGTGAATGAACTGGGAGTCAGGTCTTAGCAGAGTTATATACACAGGGGAATCTTAGGTCCTGGCAGGGCTATAGATGCCCAGCCCAGGTCCTGGCAGGGCTATAGATGCCCAGCCCAGGTCCTGGCAGGGCTATAGATGCCCAGCTCAGGTCCTGGCAGGGCTATAGATGCCCAGCTCAGGTCCTGGCAGGGCTATAGATGCCCAGCCTAGGTCCTGGCAGCTGTATATACAGGAGAATCTTAGGTCCTGGCAGGGCTATAGATGCTAAGCTTAGGTCCTGGCAGGGCTGTATATATATGGGGGGATATTAGGTCCTGGCAGGGCTATAGATCCCCAGCTCAGGTCCTGGCAGGTGTATATACAGGAGACTATTAGGTCCTGGCAGGGCTATAGATGCCCAGCTCAGGTCTTGGCAGGGTTGTATATATATGGGGGGATATTAGGTTCTGTCAGCTGTATATACAGGGCAATACAAGGTCCTGGCAGCGCTATAGATGCCCAGCCCAGGTCCTGGCAGGGCTATAGATGCCCAGCTCAGGTCCTGGCAGGGTTGTATATATACAGGGCAATACTAGGTCCTGGCAGGGTTATAGATGCCCAGCCCAGGTCCTGGCAGGGTTATAGATGCCCAGCTCAGGTCCTGGCAGGGCTATAGATGCCCAGCCCAGGTCCTGGCAGGGCTATAGATGCCCAGCTCAGGTCCTGGCAGGGCTGTATATATATGGGGGGGATCTTAGGTCCTGGCAGGGCTATAGATGCCCAGCTCAGGTCCTGGCAGGGTTGTATATATATGGGGGGATATTAGGTCCTGGCAGGGCTATAGATGCCCAGCTCAGGTCCTGGCAGGGCTATAGATGCCCAGCTCAGGTCCTGGCAGGGCTATATATACAGGGTAATACAAGGTCCTGGCAGGGCTATAGATGCCCAGCCCAGGTCCTGGCAGGGCTATAGATGCCCAGCCCAGGTCCTGGCAGGGCTATAGATGCCCAGCTCAGGTCCTGGCAGCTGTATATACAGGGCAATACAAGGTCCTGGCAGGGCTATAGATGCCCAGCTCAGGTCCTGGCAGGGCTGTATATATACAGGGAAATACTAGGTCCTGGCAGGGTTATAGATGTCCAGCTCAGGTCCTGGCAGGGCTGTATATATATGGGGGGATCTTAGGTCCTGGCAGGGCTATAGATGCCCAGCTCAGGTCCTGGCAGGGCTATAGATGCCCAGCCCAGGTCCTGTCAGCTGTATATACCCCCCTTGCTCTCTATAGGTACGTGAAGACCACAGCCAACGCCACGGTGGACCACCTGTCGAAGTACCTGGCCCTTCGGATCGCGTTGGAGGAGACCCCCACCCCGGGACCCGACGCCGCGGGGCTGGAGGACGTCAGTGAGAAGCAGTACACCATCTACATCACCACCACGGGGGGGGCATTCACGGTACGACCCATAGGGACCCCACATAGGGACCCCCCCATAGGGACCCCTATATGGACCCCCATATGGACCTTCCCATAGGGACCTTCCCATAGGGACCCCCCTGTAAGGACCCCCCCATAGGGACCTTCCCATATGGGCCTCCTATATGAACCCCTATATGGACCCCCATAGGGACCCCTCATAGGGACCCCCTTGTAAGGACCCCCATATGGACCTTCCCATAGGGACCTTCCCATATGGGCCCCCCCATAGGGACCTTCCCATATGGACCCCCCCATAGGGACCCCCATAGGGACCCCTATATGGACCCCCATAGGGACCCCCCATAGGGACCCCTATAGGGACCTTCCCATATGGACCCCCACATAGGGATCCCCCATAGGGACCCCTATATGGACCCCCATAGGGACCTTCCCATAGGGACCCCCCTTGTAAGGACCCTCCCATATGGACCCCCCATAGGGACCTTCTCATATGGACCTTCCCATATGGACCCCCCCATAGGGACCCCCCCATAGGGACCCCCCTGTAAGGATCCTCCCATAGGGTCCTTCCCATAAGGACCTTCCTATAGGGACCTTCCCATAGGGACCCCCCCATAGGGATCCCCCATAGGGACCCTCCATAGGGACCCTTCATAGGGACCCCCATAGGGACCCCTATATGGACCCCCTTGTAGGGACCCCCTTGTAAGGACCCTCCTATATGGACCCCCCCACAGGGACCACCCCATAGGGACCCCCTATAGGGACCCCCCATATGGACCTCCCATAGGGACCCCTCATAGGGACCCCCCCATAGGGACCCCCTATATGGACCCCTTTAAGGAACCCCTATAGGGACCCCCACATAGGGATCCCCATAGGGACCCCCTTGTAAGGACACTCCCATAGGGACCCCCTTGTAAGGACCCCCCCATAGGGACCACCCCATAGGGACCTTCCCATAGAGACCCCCATAGGGACTCCCATAGGGACCCCCTTGTAAGGACCCCACATAGGGACCCCTCATAGGGACCCCCCCATAGGGACTTTTCCATATGGACCTTCCCATAGGGACCTTCTCATAGGGACCCACTATATGGATCCCCCTAGTAAGGACCTTCCCATATGGACCCCCTATATGGACCCCCCCATAGGGACCCCCCCTTGGAACCCCCCATATGGACCCCTTTAAGGAACCCCTATAGGGACCTTCCCATATGGACCCCCATAGGGACCCCTATATGGACCCCCATATGGACCCCACATAGGGACCCCCTCATAGGGACCCCAATAGGGACCCCTATATGGACCCCCCCATAGGGATCCCCATAGGGACCCCCATAGGGACCCCCATATGGACCCCTATATGGACCCCCATAGGGACCCCCCCATAGGGACCCCATATGGACCCCTATATGGACCCCCATAGGGATCACCCCATAGAGACCCACATATGGATCCCTCTATGGACCCCCATAGGGATCACCCCATAGGGACTCATATAGGGACCTTCCCATAGGGACCCCTATATGGACCCCCATAGGGATCACCCCATAGGGACCCACATATGGACCCCCCCATAGGGACCTTCCCATAGGGACCCCCCTGTAAGGATCCTCCCATAGGGACCCCCCCATAGGGACCTACCATAGGGACCCCCATAGGGACCTTCCCATATGGACCCCCACATAGGGATCCCCATAGGGACCTTCCCATAGGGACCCCCCCATAGGGATCCCCATAGGGACCCCCTTGTAAGGACCCCCCATAGGGACCTTCCCATAGAGACCCCCATAGGGACCACCCCATAGGGACCTTCCCATAGAGACCCCCATAGGGACCCCCATAGGGACCCCCTTGTAAGGACCTTCCTATAGGGATCTTCTCATATGGACCCCCCCATAGGGACCTTCTCATATGGACCCCCCCCATAGGGACCCCTCTGTAAGGACCCCCCATATGGACCCCCCCATAGGGACCCCCTTGTAAGGACCCTCCTATAGGGACCCCCGATAGGGACCTTCCCATAGGGACCCCTATATGGACCCCCCCATAGGGACCCCCATAGGGACCTACCATAGGGACCCCCATAGGGACCTTTCCATATGGACCCCCACATAGGGATCCCCCATAGGGACCCACATAGGGACCCCTATATGGACCTTCCCATAGGGACCCCCCATAGGGACCCCCCATAGGGACCCCCATAGGGACCCCCCTGTAATGATCCTCCCATAGGGTCCTTCCCATAAGGACCTTCCCATAGGGACCCCCCCATAGGGACCCCCCCATAGGATCCCCATAGGGACCGCCTTGTAAGGGACCCCCATAGGACCCCCATATGGACCCCTATATGGACCCCCATAGGGACCCCCATAGGGACCCCCCATAGGGACCCCCCTGTAAGGACCCCCTATATGGACTCCTGTATGGACCTTCCCACATGGACCCCCCCATATGGACCCCTATATGGACCCCCATAGGGACCCCTCTTTTAAGGACCCCCCATAGGGACCCCCATAGGGATCACCCCATAGGGACCCCTCATAGGGGCCCCCCGTAGGACCCCACCCATTTAACACCCCCACCCCATAGGACCCCCTCTGTGCCCCCCCCACCCCATAGGACCCCCTTTCCCCCACCCCCCACCCCATAGACACTCAATGGGTCCCTGATACTGGGGTTGGGGGGGGGGGGTCACCCCATAGGACCCCATTGACCCCCCCATCCCACCCCATAGGACACCCCCCCCACCCCATAGGACCCCCTTTTCCCCCCCCATCCCACCCCATAGGACCCCCATTGACCCCCCCCCCCCCATAGGACCCCATTGACCCCCCCCCATATTTTTGCCCCCCCCCCAGACCCTGAATGGATCCCTGACACTGGAGCTGGGGGGGGGTTGGGGGTCCACCCCATAGGACCCCCCCCACCCCATAGGACCCCCCTTTCTCCCCACCCCATAGGATCCCATAGACACTCAATGGGTCCCTGATACTGGGGTTGGGGGGGGGGGGGGCACCCCATAGGGACCCCCATTTTCCCCCCCCACCCCATAGGACCCCCATTGACCCCCCCCACCCCATAGGACCCCTTTCCCCCCCACCCCATAGGACCCCCATTGACCCCATAGGACCCCATTGACCCCCCCATCCCACCCCATAGGACACCCCCCACACACCCCATAGGACCCCCTTTTCCCCCCCTATCCCACCCCATAGGACCCCCATTGACCCCCCCCCACCCCATAGGACCCCATTGACCCCCCCCCATTTTTTGCCCCCCCCCAGACCCTGAACGGATCCCTGACACTGGAGCTGGGGGGGGGGGGGGACACCCTCTAGGACCCCCCCCCACCCCATAGACACTCAGTATCTCCCTAATGCTACCACTGGGGGGGGGCTATGGGTCCACCCCATAGGACCCCCCACCCCATAGGACCCCCATTGACCCCCGCCCACCCCATAGGACCCCATTTCCCCCCCCATCCCACCCCATAGGACACCCCCCATCCCCTCCCACCCCATAGACACTCAATGGGTCCCTGATACTGGGGTTGGGGGGGGGGGGGGAACCCCATAGGACCCCCATTGACGTCCCCCACCCCATAGGACCCCATTGACCCCCCCATTTAACACCCCCACCCCATAGGACCCCCCCACCCCATAGGACCCCTTCCCTTTCCCCCCCCACCCCATAGGACCCCCCTTGATACTGGGGTTGGGGGGCTGGGGGTTCACCCCCATAGGACCCCCCACCCCATAGGACCCCCATTGACCCCATAGGACCCCATTGACCCCCCCCTATATTTTACCCCCCCCCAGACCCTGAATGGATCCCTGACGCTGGAGTTGGGGGGGGGGGACACCCCATAGGACCCCCCCCACCCCATAGGACCCCCTTTCCCACTCCCCCCACTCCATAGACACTCAATGGGTCCTGATACTGGGGTTGGGGGGCGGGTCCCCCCCATAGGACCCCCACTGACCCCCCCATCCCACCCCAGAGGACACCCCCCCATCCCCCCCCCACCCCATAGGACCCCTTACCTTTCCCCCCCCACCCCATAGGACCCCCTTTGTCCCCCCCCCCCCTCACCCCATAGGACACCCCTCCCCTCCCCATAGGACCCCCTTTCCCTCCCCATCCCACCCCATAGGACCCCCATTGACCTCCCCCACCCCATAGGATCCCCCACCCCATAGGACCCCATTGACCCCCCCCACCCCATAGGATCCCCCACCCCATAGGACCCCCATTTCCCCCCCCCAATCCCACCCCATAGGACCCCCCCCACCCCATAGGACCCCCATTGACCCCCCCTCCACCCCATAGGACCCCCTTTCCCCCCCCAATCCCACACCATAGGACCCCCCCCCCCATAGGACCCCTTACCTTTCCCCCCCACCCCATAGGACCCCCATTGACCCCATAGGACCCCATTGACCCCCCCCCATATTTTTGCCCCCCCCCAGACCCTGAATGGATCCCTGACACTGGAGCTGGGGGGGGGGACACCCCATAGGACCCCCTGATACTGGAGTTGGGGGGCTGGGGGGTTCACCCCATAGGACCCCCCACCCCATAGGACCCCCATTGACCCCATAGGACCCCATTGACCCCCCCCCATTTTTCCCCCCCCCCCCCAGACCCTGAATGGATCGCTGACGCTGGAGCTGGGGGGGGGGGGGACACCCTATAGGACCCTCCCCCACCCCATAGACACTCAGTATCTCCCTAATGCTACCACTGGGGGGGGCTATGGGTCCACCCCATAGGACCCCCCACCCCATAGGACCCCATTGACCCCCCCCCATTATTTCCCCCCCCCCCCAGACCCTGAATGGACCCCTGACACTGGAGCTGGGGGGGGGTGGGGGACACCCCATTGACCCCCCCCCCACCCCATAGGACCCCCTTTCTCCCCACCCCATCCCATAGGACCCCCATTGACCCCCCCCCATCCCATAGAACCCCTTACCTTTCCCCCCCCACCCCATAGGACCCCCTTTGTCCCCCCCCCACCCCATAGGACCCCCTTTGTCCCCCCCCCCCACCCCCATAGGACCCCCATTGACCCCCCCCACCCCATAGGACCCCTTACCTTTCCCCCCCACCCCATAGGACCCCATTGACCCCCCCCACCCCATAGGACCCCTTACCTTTCCCCCCCACCCCATAGGACCCCATTGACCCCCCCCACCCCATAGGACCCCTTACCTTTCCCCCCCACCCCATAGGACCCCCCCACACCCCATAGGACCCCATTTCCCCCCCCATCCCACCCCATAGGACACCCCCCGTCCCCTCCCCACCCCATAGACACTCAATGGGTCCCTGATACTGGGGTTGGGGGGGGGGGTCCATCCCATAGGACCCCCATTGACCCCCCCATCCCACCCCATAGGACCCCCATTGACCCCCCCCCATTTAACACCCCCACCCCATAGGACCCCCCCCACCCCATAGGACCCCTTCCCTTTCCCCCCCCACCCCATAGGACCCCCCCCACCCCTAGGACCCCTTACCTTTCCCCCCCCACCCCATAGGGACCCCTTTTCCCCCCTCCCACCCCATAGGACCCTCTTTCTCCGCCCCCCCACCCCATAGGACCCCCATTGACCCCCCCACCCCATACCATAGGACCCCCATTGACCCCCCCCACCCCATAGACCCCTTACCTTTCCCCCCCACCCCATAGACCCCATTGACCCCCCCCCACCCCATAGGACCCCTTACCTTTCCCCCCCACCCCATAGGACCCCATTGACCCCCCCACCCCATAGGACCCCTTCCCTTTCCCCCCCCACCCCATAGGACCCCCATTGACCCCATAGGACCCCATTGACCCCCCCCCATATATTTGCCCCCCCCAGACCCTGAACGGATCCCTGACGCTGGAGTTGGGGGGGGGGACACCCTATAGGACCCTCCCCCACCCCATAGACACTCAGTATCTCCCTAATGCTACCACTGGGGGGGTGCTATGGGTCCACCCCATAGGACCCCCCACCCCATAGGACCCCCATTGACCCCCCCCCCCACCCCATAGGACCCCATTTCCCCCCCCATCCCACCCCATAGGACCCCCCTTGATACTGGGGTTGGGGGTCCACCCATAGGACCCCCCACCCCATAGGACCCCCATTGACCCCCCCCCACCCCATAGGACCCCATTGACCCCATAGGACCCCATTGACCCCCCCCCACCCCATAGGACCCCCATTGACCCCATAGGACCCCATTGACCCCCCCCATATTTTTGTCCCCCCCCCCAGACCCTGAACGGATCCCTGACGCTGGAGTTGGGGGGGGGGGACACCCCATAGGACCCCCCTGATACTGGAGTTGGGGGGCTGGGGGGTTCACCCCATAGGACCCCCCACCCCATAGGACCCCCATTGACCCCCCCCCACCCCATAGGACCCCATTGACCCCCCCCTATATTTTTACCCCCCCCCCAGACCCTGAATGGATCCCTGACGCTGGGGTTGGGGGGGGGGGACACCCTCTAGGACCCCCCCCCACCCCATAGACACTCAGTATCTCCCTAATGCTACCACTGGGGGGGGCTATGGGTCCACCCCATAGGACCCCCCCCACCTTATAGGACCCCCCCCCATTTTTTGCCCCCCCCCAGACCCTGAATGGATCCCTGACGCTGGAGCTGGTCAATGAGAAGTACTGGAAGGTCAGCAAACCCCTGGAGCTCTACTACGCCCCCACCAAGGAGCAGAAGTAATTTGGGGGGGGGGCTTCATTCATAGACCCCCATTGTAACCCCCCAGTCATCACCAGCATGAAGGACAATGGGACCCCCCCCCCAATAAAAGGGGTAATGGGGTCTGTGCTGTGATGGATGGGGGCGCTGGGGACCCCCCTTTCATTGGGGACCCCCCCCCACTCTAATGGGGACATTGGGAGCCCCCCACTCTTATAGGGACCCCCCCCCACTCTAATGGGGACATTGGGGACCCCCCCCCCTCTTATAGGGACCCCCCCCCCCACTCTAATGGGGACCCCCACCCTGATGGGGTCATTGGAGACCCCCATTTCAATGGGGACCCCCCCCTACTCTAATAGGGACCCCCCCCCACTCTAATGGGGAACATTGGAGACCCCCCCCCCCACTAATAGGGACATTGGGGACCCCCCCCCCCCATGGGGACATTGGAGACCCCCCCCATTCTTATAGGGGCCCCCCCCCACTCTAATGGGGACATTGGGGACCCCCCTCCCCCACTAATAGGGACATTGGGGACCCCCCCCCCACGCTAATATGGACCCCCCACTCTAATGGGGACATTGGGGACCCCCCCCTCACTCTAATGGGGACCCCCACTCTAATAGGGACATGGGGGACCCCCAACACCCCCTCCCATAGGGACATTGAAGACCCCCACCCCCTTACTCTAATGGGGACCCCCACCCTAATAGGGACATTGGGGACCCCCCCTCACCCTAATGGGACCCCCACTCTAATGGGGACATTGGGGACCCCCACCCCCTTACTCTAATGGGGACCCCCACCCTAATAGGGACATTGGGACCCCCCCTCACCCTAATGGGGACCCCCACTCTAATGGGGACATTGGGACCCCCCCTCACCCTAATGGGGGCATTGGGGACCCCCCCCACTCTAATGGGGGCATTGGGGACCCCCATTTCAATGGGGACCCCCACCCTAATGGGGTCTTTATTGGGGGGGGGGTCCCCAGCCCTTAAAGGACCATCACAATTTGGGGGGGGGTGGTCCAATGGGGGGGGGAGTTGGGGGTCTGGGGTTGGTATTGTGGGGGGGGTCTGGGGGTCTGGGGTTGGAATTGTGGGGGGGGGTCTGGGGGTCTGGGGTTGGAATTGGGGGGGGGGGTCTGGGGGTCTGGGGTTGGGAATTGGGGGGGGCAATAAAGTGGAGGTTGGAGGGTTTTGTATATCTGATCTTTATTGGGGGGGTCTCTGGGGGGGTCTTATGTGGGGTCTTTGTGGGGGGGTCTTTTGGGGGGGGGGTCTTTAGGGTATTTGAGGGGGGTCTTTGGGTTGGGGGGGGGTCCATGGGTTGGGGGGGGTCTTTAGGGTATCTGAGTGGGGTCTTTGGGGGGGGTCTTTGATGGGGGTCTTTGGGGGGGGGTCTTTGGGTTGGGGGGGGGTCCATGGTTTGGGGGGGGGGGTCTTTGGGTTGGGGTGGTCTTTAGGGTATCTGATGGGGGTCCATGGGTTGGGGTGGGGGGTCTTTGAATTGGGGGGGGGTCTTTGTGTTGGGGTGGGGGTCTTTGGGATGGGGGGGGGTCTTTGTGTGGGGGGGGTCTGTATTAGAAGTTGGGGGGGGGTCTTTAGGGTATCTGAGGGGGTCTTTGGGTTGGGGGGGGATCCATGGGTGGGGTGGGGTCTTTAGGGTTGGGGGGGGTCTTTGATGAGGGTCTTTGGGGGGGCGTCTTTAGGGTTGGGGGGGGTCCATGGTTTTGGGGGGGGGTCTTTGGGTGGGGGTGTCCATGGGTTGGGGGGGGGTCTTTAGGGTTGGGGGGGGGTCTTTGGGGGGGGTCTTTGATGGGGGTCTTTGGGGGGGGTTCATGGGTTGGGGGGGGGGTCTTTAGGGTATCTGAGTGGGGTCTTTGGGGGGGGTCTTTGGGTTGGGGGGGGGTCCATGGTTTGGGGTTGGGGTCTTTGGGTTGGGGGGGGTCTTTAGGGTATCTGATGGGGGTCCATGGGTTGGGGTGGGGGGTCTTTGGGTTGGGGGGGTCCATGGTTTGGGGGGGGGTCTTTGTGTTGGGGGGGTGTCTTTGGGATGGGGGGGGGTCTTTGTGTGTGTGGGGGTCTTTAGGGTATTTGGGGGGGGGGGTCTTTGTGTTGGGGGGGAGTCTTTGGGATGGGGGGGGGGTCCATTGGGGGGGGTCTTCGGGATGGGGGGGGGTCTTTAGGGTTGGGGGGGGTCCATGGTTTTGGGGGGGGTCTTTGGGTGGGGGTGTCCATGGGTTGGGGGGGGGTCTTTAGGGTTGGGGGGGGGTCTTTGGGGGGGGTCTTTGATGGGGGTCTTTGGGGGGGGTTCATGGGTTGGGGGGGGTCTTTAGGGTATCTGAGTGGGGTCTTTGGGTTGGGGGGGGGTCTTTAGGGTGTCCGATGGGGGTCTTTGGGGGGGTGTCTTTGATGGGGGTCTTTGGGGGGGGTCTTTGGGTTGGGGGGGGTCTTTAGGGTATTTGGGGGGGGGTCTTTGTGTGGGGGGTCCGTCTTAGAAGTTGGGTTTGTGCTTCTTGAGCTCCACCATGAGGTGGTGGATGTTGATGAGGTCGGCACGAGCCGGAACCGAACGAAGGGGGGCAAAGCCAGAACCTTCTGGAACCGGTGGTAGTACTGGATCAGCTGCGTCAGGGCACCCTATGGATTATATAGGGTATAGAGAGGGGTCTATAGGAGTATATAGGGTCTATAGGTCTATATAGGGGGCCTATAGGTCATGTGAGGTTAATGGGGGGGGTCTATAGGGCTGTCCATCTCAACCCCCCCCCCCCCACAGGTGGTAGTAGTGGATCAGCTGCGTCAGGGCACCCTATGGATTATATACATACGTATATAGGGGTCTATAGGGGTCTATAGGGTCTATATAGGGGGTCTATAGGGGTCTATAGAGTCTATAGGTCTATATAGGGGTACATAGGGGTCTATAGGGTCTATAGGTCTATATAGGGGTCTATAGGGTCTCTAGGTCTATATAGGGGTCTATAGGGGTCTATAGGTCATGTGAGGTTAATGGGGGGGTCTATAGGGTCTATAGGTCTATATAGGGGTCTATAGGTCATGTGATGTTAATGGGGGGGTCTATAGGGGTCTATAGGTCTATATAGGGGGTCTATGGATCATGTAATGTTAATAGGGGGGGTCTATAGGGGTCTATAGGGTCTATAGGTCTATATAGGGGTACATAGGGGTCTATAGGGTCTATAGGTCTATATAGGGTATATAGGTCATGTGATGTTAATGGGGGGGGGGTCTATAGGGCTGTCCATCCCAACCCCCCCCTTCCCCAGGTGGTAGTACTGGATCAGCTGCGTCAGGGCACCCTATGGATTATATAGGGTATATATAGGGGTCTATAGGGGTCTATAGGTCAGGTGAGGTTAATGGGGGGGGTCTATAGGGCTGTCCATCCCAACCCCCCCCCCCCCCTCAAGGTGGTAGTACTGGATCAGCTGCGTCAGGGCACCCTATGGATTATATAGGGTATATATAGGGGTATAGAGGGTCTATAGGTCTATATAGGGGTCTATAGGTCTATATAGGGGTCTGTAGGGGTCTATAGGTCTATATAGGGTCTATTGGGGTCTATAGGGTCTATAGGTCTATATAGGGGTACATAGGGTCTATAGATCTATATAGGGGTCTATAGGGGTCTATAGGGTCTATAGGTCTATATAGGGGTACATAGGGTTCTATAGGGTCTATAGGTCTATATAGGGGTCTATAGGGTCTATAGGTCTATATAGGGGTACATAGGTCATGTGATGTTAATGGGGGGGGGTCTATATAGGGGGTGGTCTATAGGGGTCTATAGGGGGGTCTATAGGGTCTATAGGTCTATATAGGGGTCTATAGGGTCTATAGGTCTATATAGGGGTACATAGGGGTCTATAGGGTCTATAGGTCTATATAGGGGTACATAGAGGTCTATAGGGTCTATAGGTTCTATATAGGGGTACATAGGGGTCTATAGGGTCTATAGGTCTATATAGAGGTACATAGGGGTCTAGGGTCTATAGGTCTATATAGGGGTACATAGGGGTCTGTAGGGTCTATAGGTCTATATAGGGGTCTATAGGGTCTATAGGTCTATATAGGGGTACATAGAGGTCTATAGGGTCTATCGTTCTATATAGGGGTCTATAGGTTATGTGATGCAAATGGGGGGGTCTATATGGGGGGGGTCT